>NW_027518515.1:0-31501 GCF_051622035.1 Arctopsyche grandis
TTGATGTTACGAGTTCGATTCCCGCGAAGTCTCGTTGTTGGCCAGACCTTGGTTTGTCGAGGTCGAGATCGTTTATTATCAGAATTTTCCAATTTTTCTGATTTTCATTGAAACGGTTCCTGTAAAAATTGGCGTTTCCTTCCCAATTTTCTGTTGCAAACCTTTAGTTATTGTTATATCTTAGGTTTCACCACATTGCTCACCATAGATGTCTCTTTGGTTGTTTATCAAATATAAAAAAAATCGTATTGTTACATGAAAGTTATTCATCGTTATTCATCATAGGTTTTTGAGCTCTTTTTCCTATTATGCTGTAGATTAAAATTAGAATAATATAATACTATGATTACTAACCAAATTAAATTCAATTGTAAAATAGAAAATAATCAGTAGATCAGTAGCTATTAAAATAGATATAAGATGTATTGTGAACATAATTTCGTAATAATAAAAAGCATTTAAAAATCAAATTCATCGTTATTTATCGTATTCATACGATGCTTGTAACATCTGACCATAGATGTCGGACATTTTTTAGATTTACATGTATCTATGTAATAATTATGTGGACCAGGAAGGCGCATTTGGGGATTACCTGTTAAGCCTTCCTGGTATATTTGTATATATGTATGTATGTATGTATGTAAAAAATAAAAATAAACATATACTCTATTAGTAATGAAGGAAATATGTTCAAAGAAATCGAGTTGTAAATAGGTTTATAATTTTTTGTATCATCAGCATATAGAATAGTGTATAGAAGAGTGTTTAAAAATGTATGGAATATCATTAATATAAAGTAATGATGTATGCAGGGTCGATAAGAGGGGGGGGGGGGGAGCCGGGGTAAAGTTTTAGGGCCCTGACTACTCGAGGGGCCCCGTATTGGACATCGTACCTGTTATACCATATATTGTAGTTCATTTATTTAAATAAAATAGCATCCAATATACTGTAGGTATTTTTCTTATAGTTCTGGTAGATTTTTCACATATTAAAAATATATGCATTATATAAAATCTTGTTTTTAGTTTGTTATAGGGCTGAAATGAATTTTTCCCAGGGCCCGGATTTCTCTCGGTGGCCCTGGATGTATGTATGTATTATAGTTAGTGGATAAAGTGGTGTTTTTTTAATTAAAATATAATATTATAATAAAAATATAAAGCATTGCCGATTAAATACTTTATTGATGATACATGCATTAAAGGTTACATGCTTTTGATTACATAGGTATACACGTACATATATTAAGCACAAGAATTACATTGAAATAATTGAAATCTCTTCTAACATGAGACACAATATAAATCTATTTCACATCAATAAAGAGAATAATTATACTATATTTAATTATAATTAAAATTAATAAAAAAAAAAGTCAATCTTAATGACATGATATTTATTTGGAATTATTATTATTATGACAATATATTTATTTGAAATTATTATTATTATGACATGATATTTATTTGAAATTATTATTATTATGAAATGATATATAAAGGTTACATGCTTTTGATTACATAGGTATACACGTACATATATTAAGCACAAGAATTACATTGAAATAATTGAAATCTCTTCTAACATGAGACACAATATAAATCTATTTCACATCAATAAAGACAATATTTATACTATATTTCATTATATATTTAGATCAAGTAAGATTTTATATAATTAAAATTAATAAAAAAAAAGTCAATCTTAATGACATGATATCTATTTGGAATTATTATTATTATGACAGTACATTTATTTGAAATTATTATTATTATGGCATGAAATTTATTTGAAATTATTAAATTCTAATTATTAATATTTGAAAGTAAAAAACAAAGAAGAAAAAATTTAAAATAAATAAAACTTAATTAAATATATTTTTATCATTAGACTATTGCAACGTATTTATTGCAACAAAATCATATGGCTTATATATAAATAAAAACTGAAACGAACTATCCTATGTATATTATTATTTCATTATTATTGTATTATGTCACTGCAGCTTTTTATTACTAGTTTAAATATTTTTATACATTATATTGGTTTGTTTTCTTGCTATAAAATTTATTTTACACATATTTTTATACAGCATTGGTTTGTTAGCTAATTTTGTCTCTATTTCAATAATAAAACTACAGTCAAACAGTATTTATTTTGGAATTTTTAACGTCTCAAGTCTGTAATTACAAAAAAAAATACAAAAACAACTCTAATTTAGTTTTACATATGTGTATATGTATAATATGTAGATACAAGTGAGGCAAAAGTCTCCGCACCACTTATTTTTGATGTACATAATTTATGAATGAAATGTGACGAATTAAATATGTAAGTTGGAAGTAATAGCTGCTTATTAAGTTACTAGCTGTATTACCCGGCTTCGCTCAGTGTTTATAATATAAACCGCTTAAACATGACTAAGCTAATTTAATTAAAAAAAAAAAAAAAATTTAAAAATTTAAAAAAAAAATAAAAAAAAAAATTAAAAAAAAATAAAAAATAAAATCAAAAAAAAAAATAAAAAAAAAATCAAAAAAAAAATTTAAAAAAATCAAAAAAAAAAATCAAATTTTTTTTTTTGCCTTCTAGGGCTTCGCCCTCGGCACCCCCCTGAGCCTTTGCCTTCTAGGGCTTCGCCCCTCCACGCCCCATGAGCAATTGCCGTTTAGGGCTTCGCCCCCATGATCAGTTGCCTTTTAGGGCTTCGCCCCTCCGCGCCCCCATGATTCAAAGCCGTCTAGGGCTTCGCCCCCCTTAGTTAATGCCTTTTAGGGCTTCGCCCCCCGCGCCCCCAAGATTAATTGCCGTTTCGGGCTTCGCCCCCCTTAGTTAATGCCTTTTAGGGCTTCGCCCCTCCGCACCCCCATGATTAAATGCCGTCTAGGGCTTCGCCCCCCCTAGTTAATGCCTTTTAGGGCTTCGCCCCCCGCGCCCCCAAGATTAATTGCCGTTTAGGGCTTCGCCCCCCTTAGTTAATGCCTTTTAGGGCTTCGCCCCTCCGCGCCCCCACGATTAAATGCCGTCTAAGGCTTCGCCCCCATGATCAGTTGCCTTTTAGGGCTTCGCCCCTCCGCGCCCCCATGATTAATTGCCGTCTAGGGCTTCGCCCCCCTTAGTTAATGCCTATTAGGGCTTGCGCCCCATGAGGCTGGGCCCCCCGGGCCCCCTTCGGGGCCCCACGGGGCTGCGCCCCTTGTGGCGCCCCCTTTTGAGCCCCATGGGGCTGCGCCCCATGAGGCTGGGCCCCCCGGGCCCCCATTCGGGGCCCCACGGGGCTGCGCCCCTTGTGGCGCTCCCTTTTGAGCCCCATGGGGCTGCGCCCCATGAGGCTGGGCCCCCCGGGCCCCCTTCGGGGCCCCACGGGGCTGCGCCCCTTGTGGCGCCCCCTTTTGAGCCCCATGGGGCTGCGCCCCATGAGGCTGGGCCCCCCGGGGCCCCACGGGGCTGCGCCCCTCGTGGCGCCCCCTTTTGAGCCCCATGGGGCTGCGCCCCATGAGGCTGGGCCCCACGGGGCTGCGCCCCTTGTGGCGCCCCCTTTTGAGCCCCATGGGGCTGCGCCCCATGAGGCTGGGGCCCCACGGGGCTGCGCCCCTTGTGGCGCCCCTGGCGGGGCCCCATGAAGCTACTCCATTGAATCCATTGAAACGAAAAAAACAAATCGGCGCCCATGGATCGAAAAAAAAAAAATCGAATCACGTGTTCGATGACGTCACCGATCTACGGACGAAAACGACGAAAACGACGACCAAGGATACATACAAAGTCTCTTTCCAAATTATAGATTAGATTACATTTTGAGAAAAACTTTATCAGGTAAATGTGAGTCAAGTAAATTCCACTCTTTTCATGGACTTTTTCCTATCCCTATTTTAATGGGATAAGATGACAGATATTGTGAAGTCAGCTCACTTTGCAATCAAATACAGTTTCATTGTAAAATTTAACCACAGTCTAATATGCATAGCATAAAAATATGAAAGAAAAAGAACAAAAAAACAAAACACTTTTACCATAATTGAACCCACATATTACTGATTTATTATTCATATACATACATATTTCAACGAAAAATTAACGAAAATTGTATACTTCTTCCAAAACGTGACAATTTGTCGAAATACATACATACATATAAACATTTAAAGAGCATCGCATCGATGATAATATTTTTTAACTAATTAAAGCTTCAACCAATGCACATAGACTATATCTATTATATTATATCTAATTATATCTAATACAAGACAACAAGGAACATTTAACAAATTGATTATACATATATGTAGATAAATTCAGGAGAGCCGGATAAACTTGAGACATGCGGTTATTTGTGAATGGGAATAATCGAAGTGGCCAATTTACAGACCATCCGAGTACCACTTGGGCACCCAATCGTAATGCATCTCCTGCGGCATATCGACGAGCATCAGAGTATGTAACGGGACCTTCTTAAAGTACAACTGAATATGGGGCAGCTTCTTGAGATCCGTTTCGAGGCCAGGAAGTTCCATGTACTTGATGGCAAAGCTCTTCTTCACAAAGCTGAAAAATGCCTCGCTGAACGTCATCATGACATCGGTTTTCCAATAGCTCTGCGAAATGTTAGCTTTTAATTTAAAACACACACACACATACATAAGAGCATGCGTATTATTAAATGTGTATTATTTTTTACAGATCCCAGATCCTCCAAATCCTTCAAATCATATTTGATAATTTCGCTAATGAATCCGTCATCATCTCTGGTTCCCATGAACACCTTCTTCGCATTTCCGAATAAGGCATGCAATCCAACATTGCGCGCTTTGTGAATACTTTAACAAACAACTTTGTATTGATTATGTACCATAAATGTAGGAAAAGCCACTGGCTACGTCCACACTACCGATATCTACACCCGATATTCTCGAATTTTCCATATCCAGTTCCCATATTGCAACCTGTGGTTGCAATATGGGAACTGATATCGGACAATATGAGGAACGGATATGAACTGATGTCGAACAAATATCGGTAGTGTGGATGTCCAAATATTCGAATATATTCAAATATCGAATAGTTTAGCTTTAAATTTTTTATTTGTAGTTTTAAGAAGGTCAAGATATTATTAAAATTTGAAGAAAATCATAATTTGGAACATCAAATGGAACTAAATGTGCTGTAGATTGAAAATATAAAAATAAGTTCGTATAAAAAGTATTCGAATATTCGGATTTGAAACCCCTAAACGCCATACATTTTGAGGGATCGCAATAAAACCACCTTGACCAGACCGAACGTAGGCAACCGGTGAGTTGCCTGGTGTGGCATGCTCCATACAACTGCGTACATTTGATCTGGTCGCGGCAAACAAAGGCACCCACAGA
Source organism: Arctopsyche grandis (assembly GCF_051622035.1). Lineage (NCBI taxonomy): Eukaryota > Metazoa > Arthropoda > Insecta > Trichoptera > Hydropsychidae > Arctopsyche > Arctopsyche grandis. The sequence continues at coordinate 5,376 of NW_027518515.1, forward strand.
GTCACCCGGTGTGGCCGGGCTCTAAGTCGCGCCCCCTACTACTGATTTTCATCCTTTCGCCAGGAGTACATATGTACATACATATGTAGGGAAATATCAAAAAAATAGTAATACATAACGCAGCGACATTCAAGCGCAATTGCTAAACAATGATAAACGATAGGAAGACATAGTTAAAATACAACAATAGATAAAAACACACTCGGGAAAGGTCAGATATTGACGAGTAAAAGTATAAATATCTCAGCGCCTTGCACATTCATATGTAAATTAAATGGAATAATACGAGTTAAACTTTCACCTGAACGGGACATCGTTGATGAATAGGTTCTTGGTTTCAACGGTGATTATTTCCGACTGGTTCAATTCGGCGATATTGCCAGCCTCATCCAACCCGGTTGGTATATCTTCGGTAGACAGAAGCCCTTGAATCTCAGCCCTGTATAGGATTTTGTGCTTCTTCAACTCCAGTTTGAACACGCCTACGAATTCTTCGTTTTCCATGATCGGTACGCTTGTGTCAGGCTCATTCAACACGCTGTCTGTATAAAACAATAATATGTATGTATGTATTAAAAAGCGTACACATCGAGTCGGTCAAGAAGTTTTCCTAAACTGGCTATTGTTTACTAGCAGAATGCGATATTTATAATTAATGCGATCGCAATCTTGTCAACACCTGTTGCATCAGGTATTCGAGTACGCGTAATACTACGCCAGTTTGAAATCTCTCTTACAATAACCTATTAATTGCTTTAGTTTGGATTAAATCAGCGGTTTCCAAACTTTATGCTACTACGGCTCCCTAAAAAAATTTTTTTTTTCCGCGCCCCCCTACCTTTTATTTTTCAATAGATATAATAATATAGACACGTTTTGAATAATAAACCTTTATTGAAAAATAAAATACTGAACTCTACAATAGACAGAGTAATAAAAAGGTTTTGCTATAACATAAATTTATACGAACACGTACATATATTAATTTTTATATTAAATTACTAATTAAACTACATCTAACACATCAAAATTGAATGCGAAGGATGTTTTTGTTTATTGGCACAAAGTTTATCAAATCTTGGGGGCAATATGGAGAGTGCCACTCGTTACTCCTTTTCGACTGTTAACCTGGCTCGATATTTGGTTTTCATTGCAGCTAGTGCCGAAAAGCCCGTTTCGCATAAATAAGACGTTACGAACGGTAGCAGCACTTGCATTTCTTTGCAATACAAAGATTCATACTCTCCACTAGGATTCATCCAAAATTTAATTATGGTTTCACTTTTAAACTTTTGTTTTAGTGAGCTATCGCATGATAATTCTATCAACTTTTATTTTTTGGTGGTTGTCAGCTCGAATTCGTCTTCTTCATTGTAGTTAGATGGATTCTGTATCCACAAAAACTTTGAGAAATCAAGGTCTTTGAAATAATTGAAAAAATGCAGCACTTAAACATCCAAGTGGTCGGTAAAAATATTTTTACTTGCTTCAATATTGGCTGTGGCCCAGAAATCTTTGGAAAGTGAAAACCTATCCAACCCATTCTTTTGTAAATTTGATTTCCATAACTTTAATTTTTTAATGAAAGCTTTTACTTTGTCTTTTTGAACCAGTGGGTGTATTTGTCATCCCTGCATTGATTTATTTAAACCGCTCAATTTTCCAAAAATTTCAACCAAAAAGGTAAGTTTAACAATAAAATTATCGTTCGTCATACAAAAGTGAGGTATAATTAGCTTCCATATCAGCACACAGCTTTGCAAACAGCCTTGCTCTCAAAGGACTATTCTTAAGGTTGTTTATGATTTTTATAACTTTTGTAAAAATGCTGTTTCTCGCTCATATTTTATGACAATAGAGCAACTCTGAGAATCATACAGTGTGTCTAGATAGCATGCGGTGCTTTCGTTTTGATCAATTCTTTAAGACCTGCTTTGTGTCTGTGACATCGAGTGAGCTCCGTCGGTACAGTCCAATTATTATTGTATGTCGTTCACAACGCAATTATTTCACTTTATGTCGTTTTCTTCAACAAACCTGTCTATTATATTAAAAACTAGCTGTATTACCCGGCTTCGCTCAGTGTTTATAATATAAACCGCTTAAACATGACTAAGCTAATTTAATTAAAAAAAAAAAAAAATTTAAAAATTTTAAAAAAAAATTTAAAAAAAAAATTAAAAAAAAAATAAAAAAAAAATAAAAAAAAAATAAAAAAAAAAAAATCAAAAAAAAATTTTCAAAAAATCAAATTTTTTTTTTGCCTTCTAGGGCTTCGCCCTCGGCACCCCCCTGAGCCTTTGCCTTCTAGGGCTTCGCCCCTCCACGCCCCATGAGCAATTGCCGTTTAGGGCTTCGCCCCCATGATCAGTTGCCTTTTAGGGCTTCGCCCCTCCGCGCCCCCATGATTCAAAGCCGTCTAGGGCTTCGCCCCCCTTAGTTAATGCCTTTTAGGGCTTCGCCCCCCGCGCCCCCAAGATTAATTGCCGTTTAGGGCTTCGCCCCCCTTAGTTAATGCCTTTTAGGGCTTCGCCCCTCCGCACCCCCATGATTAAATGCCGTCTAGGGCTTCGCCCCCCCTAGTTAATGCCTTTTAGGGCTTCGCCCCCCGCGCCCCCAAGATTAATTGCCGTTTAGGGCTTCGCCCCCCTTAGCTAATGCCTTTTAGGGCTTCGCCCCTCCGCGCCCCCATGATTAACTGCCGTTTAGGGCTTCGCCCCCCTTAACTAATGCCTTTTGGGGCTTCGCCCCTCCGCACCCTCATGATTAAATGCCGTCTAGGGCTTCGCCCCCATGATCAGTTGCCGATAAGGGCTTCGCCCCTCCACGTCCCCATGGTTAAATGCCGTCTAGGGCTTCGCCCCCATGATCAGTTGCCTTTTAGGGCTTCGCCCCTCCACGTCCCCATGGTTAAATGCCGTCTAGGGCTTCGCCCCCATGATCAGTTGCCTTTTAGGGCTTCGCCCCTCCACGTCCCCATGGTTAATTGCCGTCTAGGGCTTCGCCCCCATGATCAGTTGCCTTTTAGGGCTTCGCCCCTCCGCGCCCCCATGATTAACTGCCGTCTAGGGCTTCGCCCCCATGATCAGTTGCCTTTTAGGGCTTCGCCCCTCCGCGCCCCCATGATTAACTGCCGTTTAGGGCTTCGCCGCCCTTAACTAATGCCTTTTGGGGCTTCGCCCCTCCGCACCCTCATGATTAAATGCCGCCTAGGGCTTCGCCCCCCTTAGTTAATGCCTATTAGGGCTTCGCCCCTCCGCGCCCCCATGATCAGTTGCCGTTTAGGGCTTCGCCTCATAAGGCTGCGCCCCATGGGGCTTCGCCCCATGAGGCTGCGCCCCCTTCGGGGCCCCATGCGGCTAAGCTCCATAAGGCGGCGCCCCATAAGGCGGCGCCCCATAAGGCGGCGCCCCATAAGGCGGCGCCCCATGAGGCTGCGCCCCCCTGCGCCCCCTTCGGGGCCCCATGGGGCTGCGCCCCATGAGGCTGCGCCCCCTTTGGGGCCCAATGAGGCTGCACCCCCTTCGGGGCCCCATGAGGCTGCGCCCCCTTTGGGGCCCCATGGGGCTGCGCCCCATGAGGCTGCGCCCCCTTCGGGGCCGCATGCGGCTAAGCTCCATAAGGTGGCGCCCCATAAGACTGCGCCCCATAAGACTGCGCCCCATAAGACTGCGCCCCATAAGACTGCGCCCCATAAGACAGCGCCCCATAAGGCTACGCCCCATGAGGCTGCGCCCCCCTGCGCCCCCTTCGGGGCCCCATGAGGCTGCGCCCCCTTGCGCCCCCTTCGGGGCCCCATGTGGCTAAGCTCCATAAGGCGGCGCCCCATAAGGCGGCGCCCCATAAGGCGGCGCCCCATAAGGCGGCGCCCCATAAGGCTGCGCCCCTAAGGCTGCGCCCCATAAGACAGCGCCCCATAAGTATGCGCCCCATAAGGTTGCGCCCCATAAGGCTGCGGCCGATAAGGCTGTGCCCCATAAAGTTGCGCCCCCTTTTGAGCCCCATGAGGCTGCGCCCTCCGGGCGCCCCTGGCGGGGCCCCATGAAGCTACTCGCGAAACGAATAAAACAAATCGGCGCCCATGGATCGAAAAAAAAAAAAAATCGAATCACGTGTTCGATGACGTCACCGATCTACGGACGACGACGACCAAGGATACTTACATACATACAAAGTCTCTTTCCAAATTATAGATTAGATTTCAATGGATGTGGTATTCCCAAGAATGTGTTTGCAAAATAATATATTATTATCCGCGACATATCGAACATATGCAATTAAATGGGCATCTCTAGCAAAAAACAGAGCGTATGTAAGCGCAATTTTTAAAATCTTCTTCTCCGAATAATTTTTTATAGGAATTAAATGAATATATATATATAAATGAAAGAAAAATAAAAATAAACATTCATGCATTGAATTTTTACTGTTAAGCTACGATATGAAGTTTTATTTATTTGTAGATATTATGGTATGAAAATTATTTTTTTATTAAAAAGTTTTGCCTATCTATATTTGCCGGACTATCGCCTCCCCTGGCGATAGTCCGCGTCTCCCCCGGGAGGGTCACCTCTCAGTTTGGAAACCGCTGGATTAAATGATAAATGTAGGATTCAATTCGTGAAGGGACATACGGTACAGTAGTCAACGAGACTCATCATTACGCAGCATACCAACCTAAACATATGCGCTTACGCTTGACTCAAACATGCCAACTTAATAATTTATACGTGCACTCTTCTGGGTCCTTCATACATAAAAGTTTAAAGAGATGATGTATTTTAAAATGTGAACACGATCTTAAAATATAACGCGATGAAACGAGGTGGGTAGATACCGATGTACATATATTTGATGCGGATTATCGGTGTGAGATTTTTTTCGATTCGCAAACCAACAAATAAGATTCGCTGTTTGTTTGTGTCCATAGAGACCTTGGATTGAACGTCTATGGCAGGGTTTCCCAAACAGGGCAGGACTGCAACACATTTAACCAACTTCTACCTCAAATTGAAAGGCGAGCGATGGTCAATCTCCACTGATGTTTATGACGTCATGAATCTAAGTACATACAGGCGGAGAGTTTGAATAGAAATTGGATACGGAAATAAAAAATGTGGAAAAAGTTTCACAATATAAGGTAAAAGTAATATGATTTTTAATACAAGTGATAAAATTTAATTTTGGATTTCATCAATTGAATCAAAAAATTTTGATTGTTTTCCTGCCTTAGATGAATGATTAAACATTGAGTACCTACACAACTTGATAACAACTCTTTTGCAAAATATTCCCAAACCGAGTTAGGACGATTCCTGTGTTCTGAATCCATTTTCCGTGACAGCTAAACCATTAGACTTAAGCGCGAGTGTAATGAAAATTTAATTGATTTACTCAGTGACTCAAATACAAAGCTCAGCCATTAAACGATTTTTGAGCGAGTTTTCAGAAGAATAACCCAATATGTAAAAACAAGCTATTTTTCTTTTACTTCCGTTTTCTACATCCTATTTATGCGAATCAGAATTTTCTTATTATGCTGCAACGATCAAAGTACAGGAACAGGCTCGACTACACCGCTGATATAATAATTAAACTCACCTATATTTTGTCTGATATCAAAAAGATTGGCGATTTAAGGACTCAAAACCATCAAAGTCGTAAAGCGTATAATAATAAGTCGTTAAGAAATAAATAATGTGAAACTTGGACACTGAACGCCAAGACACAAAGTCCAATGCACTCACAGAAGTATGGAAAGCTGTATGCTCGACATACAATGCCATATACATTGTATGCCACAATGGTCTGTTTAGAATAAAATAAATAAATAAATAACGAGGAAAGACAGGAAGCGGAACACGTGGGAATGACAAGGGTAGTGGATATAGTGGATAAAAGAATGGACGAAAGGTGGACAAAAAAAGTGCTTGAATGGTACCCGAGAGAATGCAAAAGAGCAAAAGGAAGACCGCAGGGAAGATGAGTAGACGAAATTCGGAAAATGTGATGAGAGTTGCGCAAATCAGAGACGAGTGGAAACGTGTTGTAGAGGCCTCCTCCAGTAGTGAATGGTGAATGGGTGTAAATGATGATTTAACCGACTTCAAAAATAGGTCAAGTGTTTCATTGCAGAAATAGTTTGGGATAATATACATACATAGGTAATAATAACAGACAGCCGAAACTCACCTGACAAGATGTGCTGGCGAAATTTATACCCCCACTTGGAATACAACTTCGAAGCGTACGATTCAATATCGACGTAATCAGCTGTGTTATAGATGTAAATAGCCCCGTTGATCATCCGGGCACCCAGCAACACAGCTTGTCTTGAGTAAGGCATCTGGGCGATGGCCACCAAGGTGCTGCGAGTGGTGACGAAACCGACATCGTAGAATACGGAGCTCTGGATGGACTCCAGCAGCTGCTTGTGATCCAGAAGATATTTAAAAAAGGGCAAGCGCTTATCTTCGATGCATTTTTCCACTTTGGTGTACGTGCCGTGGGTGAGGTCCATATGGGTGACACCGGTCGCGCCAACCATGTACTTCAGCCGGGACGTGTCATTCACGAGCTCCATGTCCTTGTCGACACTGAAATAGCCGACCACCGAAGGACCTGACATTTCCGTGGACAGGTGGGAGTATTTGCGGGGTCCCGTGTGAAGCTGATTGTCGAGCATTTTTCGGTAAAGTAGATTTGCTGATTCTACGGACGAAACATATATTGTGTTTATGGGCATTAACATTTTCTTTGATGAGATTTCCTTTATACGAGATGGTTATCTTATTGTGTGGGAGGACGGGGGGGAATTATTTGTATATGTCTAATGGCAGAATTCCCTCTACATAATTGCTGGAGCATTTTAAAACTAGAAAAGATTACCACCGAGTCGTGATGATGTCATTCACTATCCTTATATACATTTATTTATTATTACTATCGGATTTAAAATGGACTTATTTATCGTTAAATAAATTTTAATACTAAGCTAGCCTTGGCGATTTCCATACGTTATTATATTTATTTTACTTACACTTACCAAACTATATGTCAATAGAGTGGTGAGGTAATTGCTGAAGATCCGTTTTTTTTCTTTCATTTTAGCATTTAGTAGTTTTATGTAAGTCTTTACATATTTCTTTATTCTTTACATATATAGATCTTAAGTACCTAAAGTTTTTCGGGTGGAAACACCTTTGGTATATATGTATGTATGTTAGAGCCGAACGACCTCATGACCCAATTCATTTGAAAAATACATTTATAATGTATAAAAATATAATTCAAACATCTGAACATGGATCAAAAATGAAAAGTATAGTTAATTGATCAGGGAAAACACTTCGCGACCCTAATTGTGGCGGTGGGGAGGTGGAGGAGGTCAGTTAAACGATCAGTTAAACTATCAGTTAAACTATCAGTTGCACTATCAGTTAAACTATCAGTTAAACTATCAGTTACACTATCAGTTACACTATCAGTTAAACTATCAGTTAAACTATCAGTTAAAACTATCAGTGCTGGAATAAGACACAGCGGAAGGGGCCTCCAATATTGTCAGATATTTTCAGAAAAATGCAAATCCATGTATTGTTATGCGCGTTAGTTATTTTCACAAGCAAAAACTAAATTGTCAACTGGACATATCGATTGGGAACATATAAGGCGTAATTTAAAAGAAAGAAAGGTCGAATTGTCAAATCGAAAGGGGAATCATTTAAGTCGTATCGAATACTTTGCCAAATTTGACAATTTTATTGAAAGTCATTTATCGTACGATATATGTAAGTACGTACATATACGATAATTTTTAAGTTAAATAGGCAGCGAAGTAACGTCTAATTTCGAAGCAACGTAATGTAAAATAACGTATAATTTCAGGCAGAATTTTATTATTCGAATATTGTTGACTCAACTCCATATGGACCAGTTCGTCTTGAGATTTGGGTTTAAATTAAAAAATAAGAATATCTCGAGCGAATCGTATTAGAATCCTTACAAAAATGTAGGGGCCGATTATACAAACAACAGAGTAAATATAGCTGGAAAGTGCAAAGGTGAATTTCATTTGAAGGCTAAAATATTAAATGGGCTCTTATATAAGTTAGGGACTGTGAAAAACAACTTTGAAAAACCTATGGGCAAATTAACCTATGACGTATAGGCGTGTTTGGACAACAACTTTATGGGATAAATTATTGTTTTAGAGCAAGTAAATCGTTACAGAATTGTGTAATAAAATCTATTTCATATTTCATTCGAAACACAAAGAACGAATTCGGTGAAATAGAAAAAAAATATGCGAATATTCTTACTAAAACTCAAGAATATAAAGACACTAGGCGTGAAAAAACGAAGTTACAATTCGGGGGAGATGCGCGATGAGATTAATTTTAGTCAAATATTATAGTTGACTACAATACATACATATAAGAAACATATTGACGGTAAATATTTTAAAGATGAAATTTAGGTACAATTTGTGGCATTTCTTAAGACATCACTAATCCTATCGAGATGTACTTATGTATACCTTGTTACAATGTACGTTTCCGAATATTGAAACAATTTTAAAAATCTTTTTAGCACTGCCTTTACACATAATGTTTTCGGTCTTAAAACCAATCGAAAACAGTTTGCAAAATTCATTACATCAATGATGTAGTAAATTTATCAAAAAAAAATATATATAGTTTGATAAATTTTATATTCAAAATTCTTTAATAAATAATTTTGAATATAAAAAAAACGCGCTTTTATTATAATGCAGCCACAATCCACAAAGAAAAAAAAATTGGACACTCCGCGATTACGGGGGGAACGCTAAAACCTTATTTGGACGGAAATTGATCGACAAATCGACAATTGTGCTAAAATACACAAATTTTCAAATTATAATTAATCAGTAATGATAAATAGAGCTTGGATATGAACGATAGAATGATGATTACATTACAGTGCAATTTAAACAGTAACATATTATTGAAGATAAAAACGTCCATTTCGACCATTCGTACTGGCTCTACCAGTACAAAGCTGAGATAAAACCAGTACACATTTTTTATACTAATAGTAGTTTTAACAGATGGATTGAAAATTCAAAGCCTTCGGTGAAATCAATCTAAGAAAATTAGTAGAATATTTTCACTGTTAACTAGGAACAAATGAACTTTGATCTTTGGTGAAGAATATGTGGTCCAGTGATACAGCGCAATTGAACGTATAAACGTGTTATTCTAGCCAGTCTTGTGATCTTGAGATTTTATATGAACATTCCAGAAAATGAATATTTACGTAGAAACGTTAAAATGTTGGTAAAATGAAAAAAAAAGTAAGATTTTATAAGAGCGTTCAAGAAAATGAATATTAGCGTTTTTAATAATCGAAATATTAAAAAAACTATTTTTAGAAAAAATGGCATAGTATTGATTTTGAAAAACAACAAAGAACGAAATTTGGATGTCGAACTAAATAAATGTTTTTTAACTAATGGTATTTAGCAGATGGTTTGGAAAATTAAAGCCTTCGGCGAGATCAATCTACGGAAAATTATCAGCAAATTAGTCGAATATTATCACTAGTCACCGGAGTCTGAGGGGGCCGTGTATTCTTCAAAGGTTGTAAATGCATTGTTAAAGGTTTGCCGAACAATGGATAACACTGTGACTATTCTACCTCTAATTATCACCGTTAACGAGGAACAAATGCTATTTAGTCTTTGATGAACAATATGCGGTCCAGTGATGCAGCGCAGCGATTGAACGTAGAAACGTTAAAATGTTGGTAAAATAAAAAAAAGTAAGATTTTACAAGAGCGTTCAAGACAATGAATATTAGCGCTTTTAATAAACGAAGCATTAAAAAAAATATTTTCAGAAAAAATGTCCTAGTATTGAATTTGAAAAACCACGACGAACGAATTTTAGATGTCGATCTATATAAAAGCTCTTCAACAAATGGCCACCTTTAATAAAAGCAACTATATAAAATATTATCGGTTTCAAAATAACTCTCGATGAACATTGAAATTTTAAAGTAAAGAATAGTTTTTACCAAATGAGGCGAATTCACGGCTAGGCAGAGCTGGTCGACTCCAAGGTAGACGAACACCAGTAGACGACACGGCACTGTTGAGTGTTCGAAACCAAAGTGACGAATGCCTAGTGGCAAATGTATGATGCCCCCTCAAATGTGGCGATACCGCACTGAGCATGCCTGAAGCTTTGTATTGCGCGAAACAGGGTTCATCTTCTGTGTCGGGCGCTTATTGCATATGTTGTAAAATTTTGTCAACGCGCAAAATATGATCAATTATGTACACTGGTAAGATTAGTGAGAGTTTTCGTAATCGCATAGAAGCTCGCGAAAGAAACTGTGCGTCTTTTTTTTTTACTTACCTCCTTTACGTTTCAAATGGCTTTCGTGTCAATGGTCATTTTTTATTTATTATTGAACTAGCTGAACCCGGCATGCGTTGCAATGCCACAATAACGCAGACAACGAACACATTTGAAATGACCGTTCCCGTTTTGGGTGATTTTTTTTCCACAGCAATCTTCCCGGATATGCATACAACAAATCCTGAAAGTTCCATCGTAATCGGTTCAGTGGTTAAGGAGCCTATACGAGACACACAGACAGACATTCAATTGTATATATGTATGTACATACTAGGGTTTCTGACCCGGGTCGGCCCGGGACAAACATTCCCGGGAATTCACGAAACTTTTGCTGTCCCGTGTCCCGATAATTCTTATCTCGAATCCCGGGAATTGGATTAAAAAAATCTTGAAAATATACAACATTTTCAAGACTGCACGAAGGGAAATAATAAATCAAAATATTCTCAAAGGTTTGTTGTTTAGCAGTTCCCTAATTGCGCATTCCCAGAACGTGGGAGTTTTATGAAAATATTGATTCTGTGCGTTTGGCGAAAATCGTTACATGTAATTCTATTCTGAGAAAATCTTAATACGATGCACTTGACCTTACCGATGAATTATTCCATGTATTGAAAATTAAAATCGAAGAAAAGCCTAGAACTGACAGAAATAGGCTTTCGGATTCTCATTTAAGTATTTGAGTATTCTTAAGAAGCTACCGTCGCGGTTTCGGAAACCGGAGCACTTGTGATTTTACGATTTTTGGGCAATAAAAATATTGTCCCTTTAGGTGTGTGGTTTTTAACGATCGGGTCTTTTACATATGATTGTTTTCTACGATTTGAGTTCAGTTTAGTGTGAGTTTTCGAGGTGTATGATCGAAATCGTTGAAAATAAAAATACCATGCGACAATACACTCAACTATCATTGGAGGAGAATATAAAAATCGCGGCTTTGGCAGACTCTGGATTTTCATTGCGATCAATTTCTCAACAAATGGAATGTTCTGTATCTACTGTGTCAAGAATAATGAAAAAGAAAAAGGATTCTGGAAGTTTTGCTCGTAAGAAGGGGACAGGACCGAAAAGATGCACATCCGAGAGACAAGATCGCCTGATAACTCTTATTATCTTTACGGAAACGGTTCAAAACTGCTGTAGAGATAAGAAAAGAGATCTCGGATCAATTTTCAATTGAAATTAGTGATGTAACCTTAAGAAGACGACTCAGAGAAGCTGCACTGTAAGCACGGAAACCTGCGAAAAAACCATTACTTACGAAGAAAATGGTGAAAAATCGATTAGTGTCGAAATACCACAAAAATTGGACAACATCGGATTGGCGACAAGTGATATTTTCTGATGAGTTGAAATTCAACCTCTTCAGTTACGATGGTTTTCCGTATGTTCGAAGAAAAGTTGGAGAAAGATTCGACCAAAAATATACCATGAAAACTGTGAAGCATTATTGAATTGGTGGAATACCGTTTCTGCAAGGTTCCATTAACGGAATAGCATATAAAAAAATTCGGGTGTAACCAACCCATGACTTTATCTATGTATTTGATGAATATAAGAAGGTTACAAAACAAAATTCGACATTGAACTGATGACTATGATAGCGATAAAAATTGAGCGCAAATGTATGGAAACTTGCACAGAACAAAAGATCTACTTCCGGTTTTAAGATTTTGTTCAAATTTTTTTTATTACTAAAAATCACTATCAGTATTATTAAATATCAAGAAAATAAAAATAATTTTAAAGGTCAAAATAAAATAATGAAATATTGTTTTTAAAAAAAATACTACTTCCGGTTTACAAATTCTGACCAAAACCCTACCAGCTCTAAGTTAGTACATAAAGGATAGAAATATAAATTTTCAGCTTAATACGTTCAGGGGTGCGGACAGAGTAGTGGGCACAACATTTTTGACCTTTCTACGAGGAAAAAAATTCCACTTCCGGTTCATTAAATTAAGTAATTTTTTTTTATTTTTACTTAAAATCACTATTTTTATTATACACATTAAATATCAAGAAGCTTAAAACAATTTAAAAGGTCAAAATAAAATAATGAAAAAATAATGAAATATTGTTTTTAAAAAAAATACTACTTCCGGTTTACGAATTCTGACCAAAACCCTACCAGCTCTAAGTTAGTACACAAAGGATAGAAATATAAATTTTCAGCTTAATACGTTCAGGCGTGCGGACAGAGTAGTGGGCACAACATTTTTGACCTTTCCACGAGGAAAAAAATCCCACTTCCGGTTCATTAAATTAAGTAATTTTTTTTTTATTTTTACTTAAAATCACTATTTTTATTATACACATTAAATAACAAGAAGCTTAAATCAATTTTAAAGGTCAAAATAAAATAATGAAAAAATAATGAAATATTGTTTTTAAAAAAAATACTACTTCCGGTTTACGAATTCTGACCAAAACCCTACCAGCTCTAAGTTAGTACATAAAGGATAGAAATATAAATTTTCAGCTTAATACATTCAGGGGTGTGGACAGAGTAGTGGGCACAACATTTTCAACCTTTCTAAGTGAAAAAAATCCCACTTCCGGTTTATAAAATTTAATAATTTTTTTTCATTTTCATCAAATTGCTACAAGAATTATACTTAAATTTTTTTGTGACGAACACACATGTTTAAGGGGTCGAAAAAAATAGTGGAAGAAAAATCGAACAAGAGTAAACTGCTACTTCCGGTTGACGGATGCTAACTAAATTTTATAATTAACTTGGTATTAAACTTAAACTTCTAGATATGAAATTTCAGTTCAATAAACCAAAAGGTTTCTGAAAAAAACATAAAAAACTTCGATTCTCTAGAGTAAAAGTACTACTTCCGGTTCAGATAGAAATATTTAAAAAATATAAGGTTATAAAAATTATTATTTGTATCATATTTAAAAAAAATTCAGTCCGATTCAGTTAGTGGTTTGGGAGATAATTGAATTCAAAAACTTAAAAAAAGAGGACACCTATAAGGCGAGGTACCATTTCCGGTCAACTTAAAAATTTGAAAAAAATTTACGTCGTGTCGATAAGAATACTTGTCGTGCCGATACTAAGTTTCAGTTCGATAGGACTAACGGTGTTAAAAATATCCCCAAAATACACACCCACACAGACACACACACAGACACACACACACACACACACACACACACACACACACACACACACACACACACACACACACACACACACACACACACATTTTTTCTAGATCATGAAAACGTGATCAGTGATCGATTCTGAGTTCGAATCAGTCAAAATCTCGAGTTCGAATTTTCGCATGATCACAAAACTTCATCTATTGTTACTACGTACATAGATAAAGTAAAAAAACGTTTTGAATGAGTTCGTTCATTCGGTCCAAATATTTGAAAATATATAATTTATTGTAAGGTCTTTGTAATATTTTATACGTATAAAATATTATTAAAGAAATTATACATTAGATGAACACATGAGCGCTGGATGACAGTTATAGATGTAAACATAATTCGATATACATATGTATGTATGTTTCGAATTTACAAAAGCGAAAGATATTAATTAGTAAAAATATACCTTATTAAATTATTGATAAACGAAATGAGCCTTAATTACTATAAACTATCATATAGATTTTAATGTGACTATAATAACACTGAGCAACAAAAACGAAAGCATTTAAATTGCAATTACCGCTCGAGTTAGTACGTTTAGATAAAAATAAAAAATATTGGAATAGAAAACCAATTCTTATAAACGAGGTGAAATAAAAAAAAATGCCAAATAAATGCAACATAGCACGGAGAAAAAATCCGTAAAAAAAAATATATTTTTGACTTTTAAAATTCGCTAGACAATTAATTATAAGTATTTTAAAGCAATGCAATATCACAATCAATAGGAAAAACATCTGACTATTGATTCCAATACTCACTTTGAGCACAGCAATACTAGGTTTTGAGTTAAAGACCGCAAAAGCCAAAAAACTGTAAAAATCGCGCATTTTTTTAAACGCTCATATCTCGTAAACGATCACCAACCAGCAAAAATCAATATCATATTCGAATTCAGTGGGTCAAAGTTAGTAAAGATTGGTTAGTCTCCGCTCTGGTAACTAAAAAACGTGATTTTTTGTGGCTCAATGTAATTTTCAACAATAACCATAGAACGGGAGATGTTTAAAATTGCTTTAAAAAGCTATTTTTTTTCGAGAATTGCCTTTGCGAATCGTAAATGATGTAATAATTTAATTATGGGAAAAGCCGAAAAAAATTATTCGAGCTCCGCGAACGAATTTAAGTATGCGCTTTTTTTCGTAATCGTATTTCATCATTGAAAAAAAATATAATCTTGAAAACTTTGAGAATCGCTACTAGAAAATATTTTGTAATTATGTATAACTAATACAGTGTTGAGAAAATTGAGAATAGAGTGTGAATTTATCCAATTGATAAAACTGAAATATAACATTTAAAAGAAAAAAAAGTGTGTCCATTTGAAAACAAACTAAAAGCACTGCGCGAAAGATTCAATCGATCATTTTTCTTTTATATTATTTTGGAGAATATGTAGGTACATATGATTTGTCATCTTACAATTATTTTTTGTGAAAAGGTGCTACACATGTATTTATAAAAGTACCTTTAATATAAAATTCCAGCAAATGTAATATAATATAGCGAAAAAAAATAATAGTATGATTCGTGTTGTTACGAAAAATTGGTAAAACTGAAACGAAAAATGAAGCGGTATAAAGCATATGTATGTAGGTAGAAAATTTGTCAGTGCATCGGAAATTCCTATAACGGAGACGGTCGCGGTCGTTCCTTGCAAAACGCAGAGCTTACGTAAGCTTGGCGACCACTTCACCAGCGGGCCGAGCCGGCAGTCGCCCGGGCGCCCAGGTCGCCCAGTCGCCGTCGCCCAGTCGACGATCGCCCAGTGCGACGGGCGCCCAATTGACGCAGGGCCCAATTGACGCAGTGCCCGCCAGTCTCGTCGTCCAGTTGTCGCAGTGGCGAGTAACACTGGTCGACCGATCGTCCTGGGCGCCCAATTGACCGTGTCCCGTTGAAGGCGGGATGGGATAGCTTTACTTTCGCGTCAGTAAAATCGTAATTACGAATATTATTATTAAGAGGGTTTTTCTCGTCTTTTTTACACAGTAATCTTCCCGGACATGCATACAACAAATCCTGAAAGTTCCATCGTAATCGGTTCAGTGGTTTAGGAGCCTATACGAGACACAGAGACAGACATTCAATTGTATATACATACATATATAGATGTATTTGGCCACCAGGGGTGGCTAAAGCTTTGATCGCGGTCGACTGGTCTGTTAGAGAAGAACTGTAAACAATTTTACCGATGAAGATAACAAACCTCATGGGGCGCAGCCGTCATCGAACAAATGAATCGATTTTTTTTTTTCGATTCATAGGCGCCGATTTGACTTTTTCGATTCAATGGATTCACCCCCATGGGGGCGCAGTCTTATGGGGCTCAGCCACATGGGGCCCCGAAGGGGGCGCAGCCCTTTGGGGCGCAGCCTTATGGGGCGCAGCCTTATGGAGCTCAGCCGCATGGGGCCCCGAAGGGTCGCAGGGGGGCGCGGCCTCATGGGGCGCAGTCTTATGTGGCTCAGCCGCATGGGGCCCCAAAGGGGGCGCAGCCTTATGGGGTGCAGCCCCATGGGGCCCCGAAGGGGGGGTAGCCGCAGCCCTAAAAGGCATTAGCTAAGGGGGGGCGCAGAGGGGCGAAGCCCTAAACGGCAATAGCTAAGGGGGGTGCAGAGGGGCGAAGACCTAGAAAGCAAAGGCTCAGGGGGGCACCGAGGGCGAAGCCCTAGAAGGAAAAAAAGAGGTAATTTAACTTGAACCGAAAAAGTTTCGTAACCGCTGACTTAACACACAATGTTAGTTGACCGCCGCCAATAATTTAAAAACAGATCGCCCGCAGTGATCAAAAGTTTGGCCACCCCTGCTATACACCTATTCACCGACACAACACAAGCGCATTTGTTCGCGCCAACTCTCGGTAACAGACCTATACAAGAGTGCTCTTGATTATTCGGGTGCAGGTGATCCGTCACTGAGCTGCAAATTTTTACTTAATCCATGCACGTCAGTGCTCGGATTAAGTGGTGTTTTCAAACACCAAGTAGGTGTTTTCGGGTATGTTTGACTTTTTTTTTTCGACTAAAAAGGACGAATGCCAGTCAAGAAACTGATGCTTTTAAAAAAAATAACTGCAAAAAATACATTTTTTTCCCGGAATTTTAGTACTTTTATTTAGGAATTTAATACCCATTCATTAAGACTATTTTTTATGGATTACTTTTTTCTCTAAGCAAGACATTATTTAGCTGCCAGAGGGGATGCTCATTTAATTTAAAAATAGTAATGTATACATATAACGACAGATGTCGTTATATGTGTACATAAGTGCAAGCCTAAATACAACAGTAGGTATAAACCTTCCCCGGCAAAGAGAACAAGAAAAAGACAGATCTTATCAAAAACATTTTCATTGTTGTTGATTTATTTTATTACAATATATCCTGCACTTGTTATAGATGAAGTTTTGTGATCATGCGAAAATTCAACCTCGAGATTTTGACTGATTCGAACTTAGAATCACTTATCACGTTGTTAAATCATACCTGTTATATCATACTTTCTTATTCAATTATTTTAAATAAAGTAAATAATAGTGGGTATTTCCCTAATAGTTCTGATAGATTTTTTGCATATTAAAAATATATCTATAAGATCTTTTTTTTAGTTTGTCATAGAGCCCGGAATTAATCTTTTCCCAGGGACCTGATTCTTGAAAATTTCACCGTTCCACAATTTCATCGCGGGGACAACTCGCCAACAGATTACATACGACAATCTTTTAATACAGCATTAAAACGTTTCGAACAAAATATATAATTTATTGTTTTGTTGATACGAATTTCTCTGTTTGATAACCATGGGGTAAAATAGACGGTAGGAAATAAATTAGCAGGAAGAAGTTGTCTTGGCTTCGAAACATGCACATGTGGACGGATATGAGCACCGAAGATCTGATCCAAGCCGCTGAAGACTGATGCTGATTTCTACAAATAGTCGACGAGATGGTCGCCAATGTCCGGATGCGGACAAGGCATTAGAAGAAGAAGAAGAAGTTCCATCTCTTGGGAGAGCATCCTCTCGCTCGCCTTCCTTCCAGCGTTCCTCTCCAGACTCTCCACATTCTTCCTCGCCATATGGCCAAAGCAGGAAATATGTTGTTCCTACATGTTGTGGAGAGTCTCTCTAATACTGCCAGCTCTTTGAGGATGGAAATGTTCGTGCGTCTTGCGGTCCACGGTCTGTCTCCAACATCCCTTTCTATATTTTTCAGGTTTATGTCTTGACTCCATACAATGCAATGGAGAAC
Organism: Arctopsyche grandis; assembly: GCF_051622035.1. Classification (NCBI taxonomy): domain Eukaryota; kingdom Metazoa; phylum Arthropoda; class Insecta; order Trichoptera; family Hydropsychidae; genus Arctopsyche; species Arctopsyche grandis. The sequence continues at coordinate 23,208 of NW_027518515.1, forward strand.
ACCAGAGATCGCACCAGATGGAGTTTCATTCTTATCATAACAGAGTGGTTCTTGAATATATTTATCAGACTGACCATCGCCATTATCGACATTCCTACTCTTCTGCGGATTTCAGATTGGCATCCTCCTTCCCATGAGATCAAGTCACCTAGGTAGATTAAGTTGCAGTTCGGTACAATGCAGCCGGGACAGTGCGGTCAAAGCGGGACAGTATATTACATATGCATGCTATTTTCGTTTGCATTATGGATAACGAGCTCGATTCATCTCTGCATCCAGGGTTGTAGAATAGCCGGTACGGTGTCCCGCCACTATTTATCAGCACCGGTATGCGACCCGCCATAAAAATTTCAAAAATCAAAATAGTATAAAACTTTTGAAATATATTTTTCACCCAAGCTCGATGACAAAGAGCGCTGTCGTGTATAACAATGCTGTCAGGTTCAAGGATACCACATGTGAGGCACCAGATGTGTATTTAGCACTTTTAAATATTGCTTCCCATTCATGGACCCATTAACGAAATAAATGGACTCTGGATCTTTTTTTTCGATTATGACGGCTCAAAGCATTGTCTAGGGTGGATTTTCAGTTGTACTATCGATACATGAGGGTAGGTAGGTACATAGCTCTCAAATGAATTAACAAACAAACGCCTTTGTGTCATGAACTGAAGAATATATTCATCACTCGAAGATTCCTTTGATGATACATTTGATGCATTTCTTGCATAATGCAAAAAAAGGGTCTGATTTTTTTGTATGGTCACGAGAAGTTACGCAATAAATTAAGGAGTAATGGGTGCGTATAAAAAAACATATGTATGTGAAAAGCGTGAAGCGACAAGGTGCTGAAAGTGTAACTGAACAGGATGACATGTCCAAAAGTGTAACAGAACTGAATCAAATTTCTGAAAGTGTAACACAGAACAGAATGAAATGTCTGAAAGTGCAACTGAACAGGATGAAATGTCTGAAAGTGAATTAGACATTCCAACAAATGCAGTGGAGTCTACAGATTGCAATGATTTTGATAATATAACGAATTGCCAAAATGTAGCATTTGAGATGAACTTGATCTTTAATCAAAAGAGTTAGATATCCTGCGGCAGGGTTTTCTATAAATGAAAGCTGGATGAAAACATTTTAACAAAAGTTAAGTAAATGTACGATTTTGGTAAAATTTTACAATCATCATTTTTTAAGTTTTTGTTATAAACAAAGTTTTTTTTAGAAAAGGGGCCGAAAATCTAACCGCATATAAAAGAAAAAAAGGAGGTATGAAAAAATACGACGCATCGGCCCTGTATGTAGGCTTAAAAAGCCTACATGCATATGTGATAGGCAAATATGCAAACGTGAATATGCATATGCAAACGTGAATCCAAACATAGGACTGGTGGATCGGATTGTCCTCTGTTCCGACGCTTTATGGATATGGAGAATGCTCGTACTGACTATGGCGCATAATTACAATTTTCGTTTCGGGCAAATAATTTCGTTTCGGGAAGATCTCATGCGGCTACAGCTCTTATCTCGCAGGTGTGTTTGGATCATCATATTGATATTTTGCTCATCCAGGAGCCTTATTCTACTGAGGGTAATATTCGTGGTCTGGGGCGACACGTTCGTGTTGTCACTGGACACAAATCTACGGAGTACCCTTGGGCAGCTGTTGCTTTGTTTTCTCCTAATATCTCTGTTCTCTCCTGTCTGGATCACATTGTGTTTGTGTAGAGCTGTCTCTCAATGGTTCTTCTTTTTATTCTATTTCTTCTTATTTCCAACCATCCATCCCTGTTGATATCCATATTCAGACATTAGATAATATTTTGTGTCATCTGCGCCCTACTTCTAAAAAGATCATCATTGGTGGTGATCTTAATTCTTACTCCCCACTTTGGGATCCTTGCCCCACAAATGATAGGAGGAGATGCGTTTGGGGTAGCGCCCTTGAAGACTTTATCTGTCAAAACGATCTATATATCCACAACAACAGAGATGATATTCCGACGTTTGAAAGTCCTGCTGGCTCTTCTTATATTGATGTCACTTTGTCTTTGGGTTTAGATGCAGGTGATATGAAAGATTGGAGGGTTCATTCGGGAGAAACTCTGAGTGACCATAACTTAATTACTTTTGATGTAAACTTTGATAGTCCTATTAATTTTGTGTCTGGTTTGCCCTTACCTTTTCGTAACGGCACCAATCTATCTTGGATAAATTTCAAAACTCGTCTCTGTAATTTCTTTGACATATATTCTGCTGCAAACAGTTGCCCTGATTTTTGTGCTCCCGATTTGTGTGCTTCTGCAATTAACCTTGCCACTATTAATATAGCACAAGATGTCTTTGGTAGAGTTGGTGCTGTAGGTAGGCGCTCTACTCCTTGGTGGAATGACTACCTGGCATCCCTTAAATCCTTAGTCAAAAGGGCTATACGTAAATTACGCTCGGCTAAGCGTCGTGGTGTTGGTCCAGATTTGTTAATGCCCCTTGGTATCGAGGTTAGAAGAGCTTCTGCACTTTTTAAGCGTCAAATTTTGGTGTCCAAAAAAAAGTCTTGGGAGAATTTTGTTAGCTCGCAAGCAGGGTCGGGACCTTGGGGACCAGCGTATAAGGCCATCACTAGGGACCCCGCTTTTATTATGTGTGGAGTTCGTAGTCCTCTTGATGGTCACCTTGCTTTATCTAGTAGTGAAGCGGTTAATAATCTTGTGAATGCACTTATCCCTGTTGATCGCTTTGACAATGATCTACCTGCTCACGTTCTTTTCCGTAATATTGCTTCTTATGTTACTGAACTTAGTTGCTATGAAGACCTTCCGACTTCGGAGGAAGTTAGTGCGATTTTTAATAACCTGGCTAGGGGTATGGCTCCTGGAGTTGATATGATAGGCGGAGATATTGCCAGAGTTGTTTGGTCGGTGGGTAATTTTGAACTTCTCAATGTTTATAGAAATTGTTTTAAATTAGGAACCTTCCCTAGTTGCTGGAAGGTTGGAAAATTCTTTGTCATTAAAAAGCATAATACTGATAGACTGGCTAGTGACCCTAAGGCTTATCGCCCAATCAGTTTGTTGCCTATTCTTGGGAAGGTCCTAGAGAGGTTAATTTCGAGTCGGCTCAATAGTTTCCTTGACGATAACTCTGTTTTATCCGGTGGTCAATTTAGATTTAGATCGGGAAAGTCTACTGTTGATGCAATTCGCTGTGTCTTGAGGGAGTCTTCGGACTCTCCATCCAAGTATGTAGTTGCTGTTTTGTTGGACGTTGCTGGAGCGTTTGATAATGCCTGGTGGCCCATGCTATTGATCAAGTTGCGTCTGCTGGGACTGCATCCGAATTTACTATGCTTACTGCAGAGTTACTTGTCGGATAGGAAATTGGTTTTCGAACTCGGAGGACAGGTTGGTTTCAGGGATCTCTCTATTGGATATCCACAGGGCTCCGTTTTGGGACCTATCCTTTGGAACATTCTCGTCAATGACCTCTTTACAATCAATTTGCCGGAGGGTTGCAGGTTGGTTGCGTATGCTGATGACATCGTGTTGTTAACGCACGCAAATTCCCGTGTTGAGATGGAATGTAGAGCTACTGCGGCACTTCACCTTCTAGGCGATTGGGCCATAATTAACAAACTTTCTTTCTCGCTCTCTAAGTCCAAGTGCTTACTATTAAAAGGTTCTCTTGTTAGAGCCCCTAATATCAAACTCGGAGACTGTAAGATCAAATTTGTCAACGAGTACACGTATTTAGGTGTTGTTCTCGATGTCGGGCTTACATTCAATGGTCATATTGGGAAAGCATTAGATAAAGCTAAGGTTTCCTTTGGTCGTATTGGTCGCCTTTGTGGTCGCTATTGGGGTTTGGGTTTCCATGAAAAACGCTTGGTATACGATGCTGTGTTTGTGAACTCTTTGACGTATGCATCTAGCATTTGGGGTCATCGTGTCGAATTAAAGACGGTCCGTCGTACATTAAATAGTGGTCAGCGTTTTCCTCTGATCGCTCTTACCCAGGCTTATCGCACTGCGTCTACTGACTCACTATAGATTCTTGCGGGTACATTGCCACTTGACTTGGTCGTCCAAATAAGAGCTGCTCGAGAAAAACTTCGTGGTGGGTTAGATGCTTCCGTCTCAGGCGTCCTTTTCCGTGCTCCTAATCAGTCACAGTGCGATGATCCTCGATTCTGGCAAAGTTTGAAGTCTGTTATTTTGAATTGTGCTATTTCGGCGTGGCAACTTAGATGGGATTGTTCCTCTAAAGGTAGACAAACCTATTTGTTTTTTCCGAGGGTCACTTCGCGCCTTGAGCGTGGTTGGCTGTCGCCTAGTTTTTGGACCAGTCAATTTTTAACTGGTCATGGCCACTTTAACGGCAAGTTCGCATCTATGGGCTTGGTATCTGAATCCTTTTGTCCATGTTCTTTTCCGGAGAAGGATGCAGATCATATTCTGTGGTCCTGTCCTGGGATGGAGGTTGAGAGGAGGGTTCTGCTGGACAGCGTCAGGGGTTCTCTCATTGGCCCCCTACATCATGGGGATCTAATAATGAGTAAAGCATCGTTTAGAGCTTTCGAAAAGTTCGCGGAATGCTTTGGGAAGCTGTGTTCCCCTGGATCCTACTACTCCACTTAATTGCAAAAGCATTTATGTGTTGATTTATTATTATTATTTTTTTTATATTATATTCTGTGAATGTGTGTGTGTGTGAGTGTGCGTTTGCTTTTTAGGTGAGTGTATGTATTTGTGGTTTATGTGTGTGTGTGTGTATGTGTGTGTGTGTGTATGTGTGTGTGTGTGTGTGTATATATATATGTGTGTGTGTGTGTGTGTGTGTGTGTGTGTGTGTGTGTGTGCTTGCGTGCTTATGCACGCATAATCATGCGTACATGTATGTTTACTTGAGGTGTGCGTGCATTCGCACGGCACATCTCAGGTTTTGTTTCCTACCGCATGCGCGCTTTATGTGTTCATGCGTTGTTGTTAATTTTGTACTTGGTTATGTACAGTGTGGGTTTTTTTATTAGAACAGTGAAGTGCGGTTGTTCTTGTGCGATATTCATGAACAACCGTCTCGTTCTCCGACGAAAGGGTCTCTTGGACTGTATTCGTCGGGGGGGTGGTGGCCTCATGTTGAGGGCTTTAAGGGTCAAATTCCGTGACCTTTAAAGCGGGCTTAGAAAGATCACGATATTGTTTATGCATATTTGCGATCATATTTTTTAACTAATTGGTATTAAATAATTGTTTATACCTATATTTAATTACCAGGCTGTCTAATTAATCTTTTCCGTGTACAAAATCAGCTCTGCTTCTTCGGGAAATCGCATTTCTACATGACCACAGAGTAATCGGATGAATTTCAAAATCGCAGTTGTGTTTATATCGCTGCTATTTAATGATAATATGTTTTTACATCTTCGCTACAATAAACTATCTCACCTAAATAATGATATCTTAGTTTATTGATTTTTGCTTTTGTAAATTGAGTGTTCTTTTATATTACTTCATTGAAAATATGTGCACATTGATGATAGTTCACCCAAATCATCATTCAAAATCGATTCAATCATGTGAATCATTAAGCATTTTAAAGCAATAAGGATCAAAAAGTCACCCTCTTAAGAAATGTGGTTAACCGAATATTTTTTCATAATTATAATAATAGACCTATGTAGTTAGATATTTTGAATAATATTTTCAAATGATGATTTTACTCGAAAAATTTTAATATTTGTATAAACTATTTAATGCAGATTTATCACGAGTATTTATGAAAACATTAAAAAGATCCTAACGTCGAGACGAGATTTAAAAAATAATAATTTAGGATTTGCCTTACCTGCCCATGCATTCAAGACGTCACTTCCGGAATGTTTATGTATGTATTATGTCCCTAGTTAAAATATATTTTCCCTATCCTTATGACAAATTTGTAGTCCAATTGGTTCAATTGGATATATTTAATTACACAGGCGAAAATACAATTTCACTAGCATTCCTTAGTAATTTTATAAATTTTGACAGTTGAGTGGTAACAGTGTTGCCATTTTTCCAATATCATTCACTAGGAAGAAACGTTAACGATGATTGATTGATCATCGAAATAAGAACAGATTTTACTTTTGTAAAAGCTTTACTTTGTTTCGGCGTCCTGTCAATTGTGATGAAATAAATCAATCCTTATTCATAATCATAAATTGAGATTTTGGTAAGGAAGCATAATGAGAATTTTATACTTACTCTACTGTGGATATTCTGCATGGATATTCTTCTACTTTTGGGTACACATTGTAAGAGATATAATTAAAAGAATCAGGATGAAAACAATACGATAGTGTTCTTTTTTTGTAAATTCAATTTTATTTACATTTATAAAAGCAAAAAATCATTTCTGAACAATTAACGGTGAAAATATAATGAAAAACATAAGATTACAAATAATACGAAATTGTACTTTTTTTTTGACAAATTCAATTTTATTAACAAATATAAATGTAAAACATCAAGTAAAATTGGACACACAGGTACAAATGCGATCAAACTCACATCACATTTACAAAATATAAATTCAAAACCCATTACAAATAAAAGGTAAATTGCAAACGCTATTTTTACTTGAAATTAAATAGGTTACGCTCTTTTGCAAATTTTATTTTTATTTATTTATTTAAATGAATCATGCACAATCGTCTTCCAGATTGCTCCAAAGAAACTAGTGGACTACACAGTTTAAGATATGTACAAAAATTATAGTAAAAACATGATTATTATACATGTTTACAATTAACATATATGTAGATTGCCATCAAACCCATACCAAATAAATTTGCTTTATATTTTGAAAAAAATCATTCATGCTGTTTTTCAAATGGAATGAGCTCTACCTCAAACACATAAATAAGAGATACACACACGTATATATTCATACATAAATACAACAAGAAAAATCGTACACACCTACGTGTAAATTTAATTAGTGGAAAATGTACAGGTCTTTAAAGTTCCATTTGCAGACGAATACAACTTTTTATATACGTAGGTATATTTATTCACATCTATTAACCACAAAATCTTCATACAAATATAATATATAATATGTATATTATAAAGAATTTGTTTGGTGAGTAGTTGGGAAATAAATATTGTGGTCAAGCGAAGGTTTTGGTACAAATGTTGTGTCACTATGACCCAGTATGACAAAAACTACATACAAATATTACATATACAAATGATAATATAAGAGGCATGGCGACCGCAACTCCATCACTGATCTTATTCACAATGGCAATGTTTAACTGATATTCTCTTTTTTTCTTCATAAACATATTATTCAACATTAAATCTATGAATGTAATGTAGTTTAAAATTAAGTGAATACTGTTTGGCAACAGTTCCATAACATTAAATAAATACTGTAACGCGACGTTCTCCCATCGTCCCATAGGGCAACACTCGCCTTTTATTTCGAGTGGCCACCCAGGGAAAAGCCTTATAGGCGCGCGCGCTCTCTTACTCTAGAAGAAAGATCTCTCCAGGGGGAGACGGGGCCCAGAGATCCATCACCCTCCGTGCTGAAGAACCGCCGCGAGGTCGAGTGTAGCATCACTCCCTCCCCTGAGTTCCAGCACAACGTCCCCTGCATTCCTCACGCCGTTTCCGGAGAAACCTCAGCCGTGAGAGGAACGAGAAGACGACCGCAGAGCCAGCTTCCCGAGCACGAGGAAGCTGTTATCAACAAAGACGACTTGCAGTCAGGAACCTCCCCGACTATATACATATATATAACTGTCCCAAGATAACCCCCTGCCCAGAAGAACCTTGGAGTAGATGTATAGGTATGTATGTACATGGTTGGAATCCAGCCACACGGTCGTCTTGTTTAGATACAGATTTGTGAAGGGCCAGAAGCCAGAACAGATTAGGAAACACAGGGGCAAATAGTGGAACAACAAGATGATGTCCGATTGGAAATTGATCAGGGAAAGTTGGCAGGACATTGTAAGAAGTCTCTGAACGGAAGAAAGTATGCTGCTTTCGAAGCCATCCCCTTTGCAAAGCCGCCTGTTGGCGATAGAAGGTTCAAAGAACCTAAGCCAGCCAAGCCATGGCAAGGAGTTTTACAAGCGAAAAATTTATCACGAGTTTGTATTCAATGGTATCATATACCTGGAGATGATTACAACAGTATAGTTGGTGCTGAAGATTGTCTGTATTTGAATGTTTATTCACCTAATTTGTCTGCAAAGCTACCCGTCATAGTATACATTCATGGTGGAGCTTTTAT
>NW_027518516.1:0-31141 GCF_051622035.1 Arctopsyche grandis
ATAGCTTATTTACAGGCCTATTAGAATACTTTATGGTTTTCCGTGTTAGTAACAACTGCTAATTACCAATTATAAGATGAAGCATACTTTTATGAGGTCACTTATTCTCCCCTATCAAGGTAATACTTGGCTTGTAGTTATCAATATTTACCCATTAATCTGTACCATAATTAGAAGAAAGATTTCGGGCATAGAGATCAATAAAGACTTTTCGAAAACCAAATAGTTTAATAGGTAAATAGTAGCTTTATAGCAACACCCACAATTTAGTAAGATCCAATTGTATAATTTTTAATCATAAACCTTCCGGAACCTCTAAATATCTGCGGATTTATGCAAGAGGTTTATTGCGCATTCTAATTTAGGTCTTTAACCAGTTTAGTGGTTTTATTGTTGCCAGGTTACGAGCTCAACTAGTGATTTACGCTCTTAATTATTAGTGGTGGTGTGGTAGCATTCTGCTTATGAACGCATGAATACTAATACGCTGTTTAACCATCAGATCTACCAGGAATACAGTTCTAGAAGCATGAATTTGTTTTACTGGGATTTATAATCCTGCTTGCAATATGATAAAGTTAAAAATGTATTACTTTGAGAGATTTTCTTAGAAAAATAGGCGTGAGCTGAAAATGTATTCCCTATTTGCAAAAAAACGGGAAAAGGTGGTCGGAATAGAAAATAAAAAGTGACCCCACAGTTTTTATTGTGACAAACATCCTGTAAAAATTCTTTGTATGAAGTGGGACTAAATAAATCGTATTTGAAGATGTTTTTTGTAATTCCCAAATTTGAAAAAAAGAAAGACGTCGCAATTGCTCCGCTTTATTGGCATAATTGGTTGTTTTAATATTCACCCCTGGGCTATAACCCAATCCAATTAGGCACAGGTCATTTAAGGTCAAATTCAAAAAGCCACCAGAATTGCTGATTTCTAATTCGATTTTCTTATTTTTTTAAAAAGCACAATCTTATGCATATGCCACATAATCCCAAACAAATTATAAATTTTATCTTTAAATATCAATATGAACTCAAAAATTTTAGACGCGCAAGAAACTTTCTCACAAAACTTCAAAATGATAATTAAAAGTACAATAAAGAAGAATTCAACACTACTTATATCAATTTCATCAAGTGTGGTTGTTCAGTTTTATATCGCCACCACGGCCGCCGGATTTTTTGTAGTTCTTGTTGGCGGCTTGTTGGGTACTTTTGTGGGGGGTTTTTACCTTTACATGAACTTAACATTCTGAATAAGCCTAAGAGACAATTTGTTCTCTACAGCAGAAAAAAAGCGCACTTTTAAGGTATTCACTCAGTAATTACTACTTAGCTGTTGCTTTCCAGTTTGAGAAATTTTATGTGTGTCCTGATAGAAATGTTAAGTAAGAATAGCTTTTCAGTCTGGTGTGTAAATTACCATGCACGATAATGACGGCGTTAGGCTAGTGGTCGGCTTGCTGATTTACTCCTGAGCTGCTCGGGTTCGAGCCTCGCTTTGGTAGATAAAAGAACAATAACCGGGACGCCGTCGCAAAAGTGGGCGGTAGTCGTAATAACCCCAGCGGCGTTGGGCTAGTGGTCGGCTTGCTGATTCACTCCCGAACTGCCCGGGTTCGAGCCTCGCTTTGGTAGGTAAAAGAACATTAACCGGGACGCCGTTACAAAAGTGGGCGCTAGTCGTAATAACCCCACTATAAAAAGACTAAGACAGTATGGTACTGTCTCTAATTATAACGCCAGCTCAGGGTCAATGGGACACTTAGTCCTAAGGCTAGCCGACCGTCGGCAGAGGGATTAAGCTGGCATAAGGGCCGTGGGGGGTTTACGCAGCAATGCGGTTCCCCGACCGGATTACAGAGAAACACACGAAGAAAAATAACAAGTATTAACAACTACAGCTTAAATAAATCCGAACATTTTTTTTTTTTTTTTCTTTAATATAATCTATAAATTTTAGGTTTTATACCCGGGGTTTTTAAGAAACAATTCTGTTATATAAGTATTTCGTGTCAAACGTCTTCGATTATATTGTTTAAAAGAGGAATAAACAAATAACTGTGCCAACGTTAAAAAAAGCACCATAGTATTAATACTTTCCAAAAGATCAGAATTAGTTTACTTGGGCAAAACATTAATTCTCGCAAAAGCACACTTTACATAATCGAATAATTATTCTTACGCCTTCAGCACCTTTCTTCTGTGACAGTGTTGGTGCAAAACATAAAGTTTCTTATGTGGGTTTTACTTAGAAAGTGCAAAATTGCTTGAAGGGTTTAAACGTAAAATATCAAGCAGGCTGAACTAATATCAATCAGAAAAACAAGTTTAATTAAAAAATGGTATTTATTAAAAGTAGTAATCATGCGGCAAAAATCAGGTCGCCCTACATAAACCTTGTAGCTACCAATACCTCTTGCCAACAGTCGGCTTGCCCTAGGACTAAATGTCTCTTGGACGTTAACTTGGAGTTTATTGTAAACAGTACCACACTGCTAATTTATCCTAATTTATCATTTAAACTTTCTAATCTTAGCTTCAAAGTCAATGGCTTGAGATTTATGCTGTTTAGGCCGAAAGTAAAAAATAAACTGGACATTACATAATTATCCTTTACACAAAAATCAAATCGTTTTTTAAATTTTCAGTCGCCTTATCGTTGTTTCGTTCAATATTCTTATAATGTAATTATGTTTTGATGTTGATTTAAAAAAGTGAATAGCTAGTTTGTTTTTAATCATAATTATAAATATATATCTGGTATGGAATAAACCCAAGCGAGCGCTGCACAAAATTGTTTCTAAAGGTGAAGATGGCGGTCGAATCTGGGTTAGTAATAGATTTTTGTTTTTTTCTAAAGATGCTCCTGGCATTACGAAAGCTGGGCAATAGTTTCTTTGGACGCTTCTTTTTCAATTATATTTCTTCTTTAGCCGACGAATGACTTCAAAAGTATTTCGTAAAGTAGTGAATTGATTTGAAAAGGCGGCAAGATCTGGATGACCTAAGCTCAGACATTCTAATGCGGTAAAATCGATGTACCTGTATTATTAGATGATTTTAAGAAAATTTATGAGCAGCTAGGCAGGCAATGTATAATTCAATATTTCAAAATGTGGATGCCAAGCGTGTAAAAGGCTTAATGTAATATCATAAGAGGGGATTTTATTTGTAGTTGAAGGGACAATGATGCCAAACAACTTAGCCCGTGCTCATAAAAGAGAAAAGATGAAAAAGAAAGTTCCGTTTGGAAACCCCGTCTAATTAGTGCTGAAAGCAGTGGCCAGATGTTTACATCCAAGCCCAAAACCAATATAACTGATTTAGTAAGATGTCTAAGCACCTGGTTATTTTGCCAGAGTTTTGGCCCAGAGAAAATCAAGTCTTCACTTTTGAAAACGCGGATTGAGGATTGGATTGAAGGTGTAAAAGCTTTAATCCTTCTTCTAGATAGAGTTAAAAGGCTCGAAAAGCTTGGGATAGAAATTAGTAAGGCTTAGGACCACATGGATTTAAACAACATAAAATTTGAAGCAAGGGAGATGCTACAGAATCGATCTACAGTTGCAATAAGAAAATCTTTATCTACGCTAAAAGATAAATTAATCTTTAAAGAAAACATTATCTTAAAATTATATATAAGAATATTACAAAAATAGGCACAAGGTTGCAATATCTGCAAACAGAGACTTTTGTAAATCGATTCTTCCCGAATATACGATGAATGTAGTAAAGGTATTTAGATCAGTACTAGCATGGCGCCTAGTACGAGAGGCGCTTTAAAGACATTTTAGAATGCAGAAAATATTCGAATGCCAGCAGATCAAAGGCGCTGGGCTAAGAAAGAATATTTAATTTGTTTCTTAAAGGGGTTGAATCATCGTAACAACCACTTTAGAAAGTTGTTTTGAAATATGCTTAGAGAACTATATTGAAAGTAATTGGTGCTACAAAGGAATTACAATATTAATGCAACAAGTGGCTCCCCGCCAAAGGTTAGAGCTTCAGATCAATAACCTGTATGTCTAATTTTACAAGCGATTATTGGGAATAGAAGTCTCATAGTAATAAATCATCAACTTGTGTTCAATGGGATGGCTTGGTAAAAGAAAAAAGGGATTTCATTCCGCTTTAAACGATGTTAAGAAAGCATTTGTTTAAGTATAACACATTTATATCTGCAATAAATTGAAGTAAAACTTTTTTTTTGGATAAAAAAAATTTAAAAAAGAGCTTTAAAACAATGCAAACTATTTATATAAAGTAAGAAGCTGGAGGTGGTATTCAGGTTAAGGGCCAAAAAAGAATACTGCAAAGTGATAGTCCATTTCTCTCCATTTGTTTTTTGCAAGGGCCCACTTAAGATATGACTCAACGTAAAGTACAAGAAAAACAGCATATCAACTCCTGATGGAATGTATATCACAGGCCACTTGCTCTTTATTTACGATCTTTGCTAATGGCAGAGCGCGAAGAAGAGATTTAAATTATGATGAGGTGGTGAATGAATTTATTAAAATATTTTTGCTGTAAATAGAATTAAAACAATTCTGCAAGGAGTGTCAAAGACTCCACACCTCTCAAGACATTCAAAGCTACACAGATAATAATGTGATATTGAATAAGAACATATTTCTCGAGTCTTTTAGAAATTTGTACTCAAAAACTTATGTTAATTAAAAGATTGGTAGAAAATAAATTGAACTCCAAGAATTTAAACGAGTGTTTATGAGCAGACTATTTCTGCAATTAACTGCCATATAAAGTCCAAAAGCTGGCCTCAATGTTTCAAAAAAATAAATGATCATATTAAGAAAAAAGTTTTTGAGTACAAATTTCTTCTTCTGTTTTCAAATAAAAAAAGATTTTACCTGCTAAAGATAAGCCCGGAAAATATTACACAATATTAAGCCTGAGAGTTGGTGTATACTCTTTTAACTGAAGATTTTTTAAAGATTAACCAAAGTGTATGCGATAACGAGCTGGCTTGTGTGAAAGATCTAATTTTTTGTATTTTTAAAGTAAGTATTAAACCATAGATAAAGAGGCCCAATACTCCATTCAAGATTTAAATATATTCTTTAGTGATCAAGTGTTGTGTAAATTTGCTTCTCAGCTTCAAAAAGTTTAATGATTCTTTGTTTGGGAAATTACAAAGCAAGGCGGCCTGAATAATAAATATTTGCAAATGGTGGCCGTTCTTTATCAACAAACAATACATTGCAAGTATTTAGTTTGTGTGCGGATATTCTTGTTTGCACCATTTTTAATTTATCATTTAAGGATAAAATGATCATTAGGGTACTAAATAAGTTCCAAATGGTGCCAAAGAATAATCTTTAATGCAAAAATATCTTCAAATTAAACTCTAAAATGTTTTTTGCTACCGCCTATCCAGTATTTTCACGCTTTAAAAGCAAACACACCTCTTCTACATGTTTATTGTTTACTAAATATGTGCCACCCTATAACGTGAATCCTTATCCAGAATACTATACCAAATAGAGAAACTTATGTATCTCTATACTTATTACTTTCAGTTAAATATTTGGTGTTATGCTTTTGTTTCAATTGTTGCACTCAACCTTAATACAATTAGTTTCTATTTGGCCAAGCATTTCTTTTTTAAAGCTCTTTAATTTAACAATACACCCAAATGTATTGGTTGTGATAATTATAATACGGAGTTGCTTCTTTAGGAAACTTTACAAAATACTCTTAAAGACATACAAGTGTCTTTTTTAAACATGAAAGATCATTTCTATTTAATTATTGTCTTTTACGCCAATATATTTTGTTCCACATAGCTTAATTAATACCGAAGAAGAATTAGGTACAGAGCCTGTGGCTTTTTACTTGGGATGTAAAATTCAAAAAGAACTTATTTGTTTTTAGGCTACTTTAAGGAAATGGCAGATTTTTGGTTTGAAGTGGGTGCACAACTATTTTATGGCTTATGATTATTTTAAGTCTAAAATATAATAATTTACGTAATTTGTTTGCAGAAAAGTTCCTCTAATCGTCCTAAATCAACCAATTCATTACTTCACATACCTTTGCAAAGAAGTAACGAGAAATTTTGATTTAAAAAAATCGGATTTAATGAAAAGTGGTTGCCTTACAGCAAAAAAGAAGTTGCCCACAAAACTCTGGGAGGCCCCTATAGCATTTCTATCCCTTTGCCGACTGTCGGCGAGCCTTAGGACTAAGTGTCCTATTGACCTTGAGCTGGCGTTATATTTAGAGACAGTACCATACTGTCTTGGAATTTTGATTAAAAAGTAAAACCACACCCGCGTGACAATTTCACATAAGCGGCAGGCATAAAATCAACAAGGTATTTTACATAAGAAACTTTTGTTCTTTATATTTTCCGACCTGCCTCTAATTATATGGTATTTGGGCCAAAGGCCTATTTATTTACATCCGTAAACATAATTTCGTCTACCTTTGTTCCAAGGTAAATTCACAAGAAAGAAATTATTATAAGTTTTTATGAGCACGTGATTCTGAAAACAAATCCTACCTTTAATTTTTAAATATAATCCATAGTCCCCCTTGAAATTGAATATGATGGATTATCTAATTAGTTGACAAATACATCTTGATAGTAAACCACTTCGCTGCTTAATCGGTGGCTGTTTCAAACTGGGCCAAAACATTTAAATTTTGCAAAAATTTCTAGTATTAAAAGCGACAGCAACGAATAGAAGACAATAATAGCAAAATATCTCATTTTGACCTAAATTAAAATCTTTTTCTTGTGCGCATTGCCAATCCTTTAAATGTTTTTAGTGTCTGAATACAGTTTACTAAGCTGCTCCTTAATATTTTTATTTTTAAACTTTATTATTATTGGAAGGGTGTTTGATCTTAGATTGAAGAGTATTCTGTAAGAATTTAAGTCTAAGCTGCAGCTATGCCTACCCAGGAATTTATATTGTTTGTATCGTTTCCTATTAGACTTAATTCAAAAACAGAATAACACGAGTCCGGGGTGATCTTTAAAAAAATTAAAGCTGTTACCATCCGGGCTACTTGATTAATATTTCCTTAAAAATATTTAAGGCCACTTTAAATCCTATAAGTTGCAAAAGCAATTCATTTATAGGAAAATAATATGGGTAAGATTATTTAAACCCTTCTGCCATCTTCCAATATTAATAAACCAGAAAAATGATTAGAGTGAGTGTGCGGTATTCTAAGCCATGGCAAGTGAAGAAAAACTGTCCTGCTTTTACAAGTAAATTTGCAAAAACAATGCTGGGATTCACCAATCTCGGTTTACAGCCAAGCGCATTAAACCCCTATTTATTATGCTCACATGCAGTCTTTCACTAGCTCCAATCCCTATATTTGCTACAAGAACATTGTTTAGCAAGCAAATAAAATCTTAGGGCAAGAATTTGCCAAAACACATGCTTTCTTTCGGCCTGGGCTTTAAAAACGTACATTAATATTTCAGTAAAATAATTGGCTGATAGAACTTTAACGATTGTAAATAATATGGTGCTTATAAATTACACATGCCCAATGCCTAAACCCGTGAATTATTAATTAATTGATTGAATCCTATAGTTTCTAGGAGTAGAACCATAGATCGTGATTAAATCATTTTCATCAACTTACTTTTTCTATATACGAAATTAGGGACAAATCTGATGGTAGGCCACTTTATTTTAGTGAAGCATACTTATTTGAGGCCCTTTATTTAAACTCAAAACCCTACACCAGAGAAATTTGAGCATATTTTTGATTAATTGAATAAGTTTGCCCATTGTTTTTTCTTTTACAATCATAAAAGTGCGTTAAAATTGCTTTATTCATAATTAATAATAGTAGATTAAAAAATTGTATAATATATTATTTTATTTGGTTTAGTTTATTACATTCACATTAACAAATTATTATTTAATGATTAAAAATAGCAGGGCATTATATAATTTGGGCTTAATGATGAAATAAACAGGTGGTGGTATTTATAACATCATTACTAGACACCACAAAAACAATTAATGGTGATAGAACAACTGAATATTTTGTGCGAACAGTACGGATGACCTTCGAAAAAATCTTGCCTTCAAGCTTCACAGAGCTATTAAATGAAATCGGCTTAAAAACTACCCTTCTCAAATATAATTATTCAGATGTAACATGAAACGTTCAACCAGATATTTTACATGAAAAGTCTTTTTGGGATTGTATTATGTATGATTTAAAATTAATTTGAGTAAAATATATAAACATTGGCCAGAATTCAAGGAGTATAGATTAAAAACCTCTATTACAATGTTAATTTGTGTTGTTTATTACAAACTTTTTTGTGAATTGGGCCTTTTGTGCAAACCTATGTCCAAATTCAACCTCCTCTGCAATTATTTCAATGAACAAAATAGCTCTTTGCTGTGTAAAGTAGCTTGAGCAGCAATAGCGGGTTTTTTGTAAGCAAACCAATTATCTAATTGATTTAAACCAAACGAGTTTAGTGGCCTGCTTTAACAATGTGATCCTTTGACGAAAATATAAAAGCCATCTTATAAACAAAATGCTTGACAAAGCACGAGATACTTAAATCAAGTTATTTATTAAATCGTGTATGTGGGTTGTGCTATATAAATCCTGTGGAAAATTATATAAATTTCTATTTGCAAATTTTTTGTAATAGATAGCGCTATGACCAAATGGTGTAATATATTCAGGAATAACATTTAAAAATTCATATTTGCCATAATTTTCAGGTGTCTTCTGTGCAAAACTTTAACGTCTTTAAAGAACATAGCCTTCTCATAAAATACTCTTTAAAATTAACCAAAATTTTTTTGTTGAAAAGCTTTCCAACAATTAAAAAAGCAGGAACATAATTCCTGTGTAGTGTTTAAGGCCGATAGAAAGATTTGTTGCATAAAATTTGCCTGGTATAACTTTTATGGCAGAAATAAATAATTTTAGAGTTTATTTTTACAATAATAAACTGTGAGGTTGTTTGAGGGGCAACGCTTGCATAGAATTTAAGTTGTTTTTGTGGGGTGGTGCATTAAATACCCAATAAATTTCAATTACTTCAATAAGTGGTTTATATAAACATGCACCCTGTGTGTTTATTGTGTAGTGAAATCAATCGCTCGCTCTAAGCATCCTAGTTTCTTACTTTATAATTAATTATTTCCATATTAATAAGCATTGTCCCAAGAGAAAAATATCATAAAAACGCAAATCCTAGTTTTTGTTGGCCGCTGGCACAGTCTAAGAAGAAAAGGGCCGTTTTTATGGCATGTTTACTCCTAAGTTCAAGTCTACGAAGCTAATAGCGCTAACAACTATGGAATTTAACGTTGTTAGGTCCCATTTTTTGAAAATAAAATAAAAAAGACCCCTGCACATTTAAATGATACATAAATATTTTGGCTATCACCATTTAAAGGCATGCTATTATATATGATAAAATCACAGATCTAGCTAAAAAACGTAAGGGGAGCACATGAAGACATTATTTGGCAAGAAGCACTATAGAAAGAATTGTGTATCTCCTGCTGCTATAAAGTATTAGACACCTCGGGTTATAATTCTTTAATAAAAGTTTAAGAAAACACGCTTGCTTATTTTTTATCTAGATAAATTTTGATTCTTTTTTGCGATTTTCATAAAAAAAAAGACTCGGTTTTATCTAAGTGCTTCACAAATCTTTAAAGCTTACTTTCCTCAAAAGATAATAAATCCGCTTCCCCCTCGTTTTCAACACCTCCTGCAGGCACACAAATAAAATTGAAAGTTGATAGCGCAGCCAATAAGTTGTATTTAATAAAGATTTTAAATATTAAATAGCAGGGGCAGTGTTGTCTCAGTGGTTAAAAACTTAACGGGCCCTAGGAAGGTGGGCAGGTGAAACCCCCCACAAACTAACGCCTCTACTCAAACCACGTTTGCTGGTAGTAATATCGCCCAAGAGGTTTCCTCCCAGTTTCCGAGAAATTCACGATACTAACCATCAGATTAGTATCTTAAGATGTTCGCACAAGGAAGTACCCGTCTAACGTCGGCGAAATAAAACATATTCATGTGTTACTTTAATATATGTAACTAAAGCGCCCAAAATACCCAGCTCTAGCTGTGAAAAGACAATGTGAGGAACGATTACCCTCAGGGAGTTTGGCAAAAGTAAATGGGCGGTTTTTTGACCAAAGGTAAGTCTGGGGTAAATCCTAGCAGCTTACACCCTTGCTAACTCTTACAACTTCTCAATTCGATGGAAACCCACTGAGCGGTTGCTCACTGGAAACCTCTATATCCCAGAAGTTAAAAAGACTTCGAAGAAAGAGGCAAGAACCGAAGCCTTTGTAGTGTGGTAAGGCTATAGTTTGAATGGGACTGAAGTAAGCATGGAGTTGATTGGCAAACAGGTTATATGATCGTTTATGATTCCTAGGTAAGCCTATTTGATGTATAAAGGCTGCCTCTAATTTAAAATAAATACTTAAGTTGCAAGGTATAAGGAAAGGGTCCTTACCCTTTTTTTAAATAGCAGGGGCATTGTTGTAATGTGATTATGGAATAAACTATTTGATTTTAAAAAACTTATTTAGCAGAGCTAAGCGCTATACAAAAATGAAAGGCTCCTAAGGAGTAATAAGTGAATTAATCTGGAGCTCAGGAAGGTTTAAGGCGAGAAAGGAAACTTGGTGTACTAATACTAAAATTTGGCTAACGAAGAATGGTATTCCAATCGTTCTGAGTGTAAAAGAAACTCTTAAACTGGTTCATGCAGAAATCAGGAAGAGACATGATAAAAAGGATAAGCGCATTATAGGGAGCTCCGTGAAGAAGCTTAATTTAGACAGTGGAAGAAAACTTTTAGAGGCAGAATTAGACCCAGAGGTTAACTTTAGTGGTCTAAATACGGTGTTTAAATTGAGAACTAGAACTTTTAAAACAATTAAACAAATGGTTATAACCGGTAAAATCAACCCTATTTTAGAAATAAATGTATAATGTGTAATTCTGTTGCAAGATAAGGTGCAGCACATTTGTTGCTAGATTGTAATCCCTTACTTTAGAAAGATCTAAATATTTGTTAAGCTTAAACAACTCTATTAATCTACTAACAACTGAAACTCGTAAGCAGAGGAATGAGAGATGAGACGCCAGCTTTCGGCAAAAAAACTGCTGATATGATATCCAGTGTAATTAAGCATTTGCTAGAAATGATGTGATACCTAGTAAAACTAAGTATCTGTTAGCAATGATTGAAAAACGATCTGCATTAATTGCAGTTAACTTAGTAATAAACTTGTAAATATAACCCCCTTTTAACCAAAGCCTTAAAGGTATGGTAGGTGTGTAACACCAGAAGTTTCAGCTGATCTCTATCAACAGTGTAGGATGTTTAAAAAATTCTTTTTGTAGGTGATAGTAAGATCATTTGGTTAATAAATTTGTTTTTTTTCAAAAAACTTATTTTCCCGTTAAATAAAAGGCGGCGTTTTTACTCTTTATAAAAAAAAAAGCAATTAGGTATTTATACAATATTAAGTATAGCTAGAGAGTGGTTTTCTTAGTGAACTGGCAATTATTGATTGCAAGCATTTATAAATTTCGTTAAAAATGTTGATTTTTATCATGTTTTTTAAGAGTAAATTCCCCTTCAAAAAACACATACATCATTTTTAGTTTGCTGAAGAAACCAAAATTCTAAATAGTTTAATAGCAGTAATTATTGCTTTTACATTTTAACTGACATGTGGAGTTTGCTTGGTAAAAAAAATGGTCGGATTTATTTAAGCTGTAGTTGTTAATACTTGTTAGTTTTCTTCGTGTGTTTCTCTGTAACCCGGTCGGGGAACCGCATTGCTGCGTAAACCCCCCACGGCCCCTATGCCAGCTTAACCCCTCTGCCGAAAGTCGGCTAGCCTTAGGACTAAGTGTCCCATTGACCTTGAGCTGGCGTTTTAATTAGAGACAGTACCATACTGTCTTGGGCTCTCTAAAGACCCCTGCGCTATGCTTACGTAGGCTTTCTACTGCCATGGGAGTTATTGTTTCCGCTACTACCCAAGGAGATCGGTTGTTTTTACAAGGCCCGATCACGGCCTGATGCTAGTCTTTTTTACAGTGGGGTTATTACGACTAGCGCCCACTTTTGCGACGGCGTCCCGGTTATTGTTCTTTTACCGACCAAAGCGAGGCTCGAACCCGGGAGGATCAGGTGTGAATCAGCAAGCCGACTACTAGCCTAACGCCGTCTTAAGCTCTTGCCTAATATACAAATTGAAGAGTATGGTAAAGAATATGCTTTATTAAATTTCCACCATAAATAATAAATAAAGAGAGTCTGAGTATTCCATCAAAAAAAAAAAAAAAAAAAAAAAAAAAACAAATTTATTAACCAATTGATCTTACTATCACCTACAAAAAAGGTAACTTTTAAAACATCCTACACTGTTGATAGAGATCAGTTGAAACTTCTGGTGTTACACACCTACCATACCATTAAGGCTTTGGTTACAAGAGGGTTATATTGAGTATTCCATCAAGTCAATGTTAAGGCACTAAGTATGTCTTAAATGTTTAATATCTTAAGACATGCTAAAATCCTGACAGTTCGTTTTTTATGTTGCAACACCCGATCTTACATCAATAAATACTACGCTGTGTATATATACTAGCTCTAGCATCATTGTGATGTATAACATCATAATACAAAAAAAAAAAAATGTTCGGATTTATTTAAGCTGTAGTTGTTAATACTTTGTTAGTTTTCTTCGTGTGTTTCTCTGTAATCCGGTCGGGGAACCGCATTGCTGCGTAAACCCCCCACGGCCCTTATGCCAGCTTAATCCCTCTGCCGACGGTCGGCTAGCCTTAGGACTAAGTGTCCCATTGACCCTGAGCTGGCGTTATAATTAGAGACAGTACCATACTGTCTTAGTCTTTTTATAGTGGGGTTATTACGACTAGCGCCCACTTTTGTAACGGCGTCCCGGTTAATGTTCTTTTACCTACCAAAGCGAGGCTCGAACCCGGGCAGTTCGGGAGTGAATCAGCAAGCCGACCACTAGCCCAACGCCGCTGACATCATAATACAAATTGCCTAAGTTCCACAAGAAGCCCTATATTTAAAAAATCGAATCTACACATGCATTTTTACTCAGTAAACGATTATATATTTTAAGATATAGGGAATGGAGTTTATCCAATAGGTTTAAGCAGAACAAACCATATGCATTGGCACTAAAATATATCCAAAGAGTGTAAAAACTGCCCAATTGGCTGCAAAGAGAAAGTTGTGCAGATTTCATATATTTGTTTTTGGTGAATTTAAATGTCAGATATATGATTTAAGAGTAGGCCCGAAGTAAATTCATGCAACTATTCACTCAGTACACTCATACAATCTCTCACTTTCGTTGATTTAAAGCCGTTGGCATTTGAGAAGCTTTAAAACTTTACTGTAAATTACTTTTCTAAAAAGAGACAAGAACGGTGATCCAGCAGGTGAGACAAGGTAAAAGCCTAATTATTAGAGAAAGGGTATAATATTTTGAACTATAGGTTAATGATCGCACTTTATTCCTAAGTAAACCTTTTTAATGTTTACGGCCGCATCTTATTTAAATCAATATTTAAGCCGTAAGACATAAGGATAAATCATTTGCCGTTTTTTCTCTTAAGCTTACGTGGAAATAATCAAATGCGTAAATATACTAGTATTCCTGATGATTTGTGCAATAAAATGTAATGCAAACCCTAATTTATACAAATTCATTTAACGTTTCCACGTGCCAAGTTTGTAATTAACATCTTTGAATTTAGTACCCAGAGCCGACTAAATAGACTTGCTAGGCTTCTATGTAGCATTAATGATTTTTATTGCTCTGTTTTTTAAAAACAGATTAAGAATCTGCAGTAAAAAATGCCTGATGTTTTGGTTAATGATTCACGATAAAATTACCCTGATTTGCCTAATGATGAGCATTTGGCCCTAAAAACCTTTCTCTGTGCCTTTTTTCCTCAATTTGATCTATAAATGTTGCTCTGTAGATAGTAGATAGAAAAAAATTACTTTGTGTGTCCAGACAAATAAAAACAAAAAGGAACCGAGCATCTAAATTTCATGGCGGGTAAAAAAAGTTTAGCACCATCCTCAGGAAGAGTTTTTAAAAAAGCATTTGTAGGGCTAAATACATATATACCAATATTAATATGCGTTTAAGTTAACATATGTTTCACGAACGAGTTTAAGAGGTGGGTAATTATAGAGAAGCAATATATCAGTAGTAATATGGGTTTAAGTTGAGTCTTTTCTTCACACATCGCGAGTTTTAGAGCCGTAGAGCTAGAAACACATTTTTGGACAAAATAGGGGCTGTGACCAACAGCTTTAAGAGCAAAGCTTGGGAGGAATTTAGTGGTATGAGATTTCAAACACGTTAAAATTACACAGACTGTTATGTTTTGGTTCACAGGGCAGTTTAAAGTACTAAAGCAAGCGGAAAACTTTGGGCTTGATAATTGGGGACAAATGTGAAGATTGCTCGAAACATCCTACGAAAATATGTGGATATAAATTCGTCGAATAATATAATCTCTGGAGACATTACATATGGTTAAAAAATGTCAAGGAAAGGTATTTTT
Organism: Arctopsyche grandis; assembly: GCF_051622035.1. Taxonomy (NCBI): domain Eukaryota; kingdom Metazoa; phylum Arthropoda; class Insecta; order Trichoptera; family Hydropsychidae; genus Arctopsyche; species Arctopsyche grandis. The sequence goes on from NW_027518516.1 coordinate 14,632, forward strand.
AATTTTATAAATCAGAATAATGAAAGAATTAGTGGGCAGAATAATTTTTTTCAGATATTTGAAATTTTTATTGGTGAAAATATAATAGGGCGGTCACTTCTCGCGGGTGATATTTAGGAAATATTGTGCGATAATGATACAAAAATGATGATTGGGGTTCTTATAGAAAACTTAAATTTAGACAATAGCATTAGAACTGTTGGATTACGTATTTATCCTGTATTTTTTAACTGTCGGTGTGGCACTATATCTACAAAACCCCGCTTATGGTCAATGGAATACTTATTTCCAAGGTAAGCCGAACTTCGGAAGGAGGATTGTGTAGGGTTATAGGAGAACCCAGGATTTTGTTACATAAATATTACTTTTAAAATAAATTTGTTTTTTCAGCACTTTTAACAGTAAAGGTGATTTTCCTTATAAAGCCCACCGGAATTGTCCAAATTCGATAGATGGAACTCCACACTTAAAGAATTAGTCGTCTTTCAGTTGTTTTCCTAGGTTTCACAAAGTAGGGTGTGGAATAAATTGAAACCAATGCTTTGGCGTTCTTAATTGAGAAAAAATTGTTTAAAATTCGGATTCTATTGGCAAAAAACGCTTTTTATTTATTATAAGTTAATAAATGCCTAAAGTTAAAGATAGATGGGGAAATTCTTTGTTTTTTATCTATAATTGTTTTTCTTTAGTTTAAATGAGAAAGAGGAAAATCGCTTGGTTTGTCAGATAAACGGACTTTATAACGTTCTGTATGTTCTAACCCCCCAATAATTTACAAAAGTAACCTAACTTGTGCTAAACAATTAATTGAATTCATAAAAACTTCGCCCTTTTATCAAAAGATACGGCGCAGCGCTATCTTTCTTTTGTAGATCCCTTTATTATAAATACAAGACTTAAATACTCTTTCAATTCAATTTAATTTTACTTTATATTGATTTAATGTTCAAATTATTATGAAAAGTATAGAAAAGACTTAAAAGTTCCTAGCGAATCAAAGTATGAATTTAATTAAGATAGTACAAAGGAGACCTGGGAGTGTTTTTTGATTACTGGAGACAATTTTATGATGAAATATCTAAACGTGAATCCGTATCACAAAAAAAAATGGTCGGATTTATTTAAGCTGTAGTTGTTAATACTTGTTAGTTTTCTTCGTGTGCTTCTCTGTAACCCGGTCGGGGAACCGCATTGCTGCGTAAACCCCCCACGGCCCTTATGCCAGCTTAATCCCTCTGCCGACAGTCGGCTAGCCTTAGGACTAAGTGTCCCATTGACCTTAAGCTGGCGTTATAATTAGAGACAGTACCATACTGTCTGGGCTCTCTACAGACCCCTGAATCCGTATCACAACAAAGACCTCTTGCCTGCCAGGATAAAATCCGTCCCTCACTAATATGTAATTATACGATGGTAAACAAACATACGTACACCCCAAATTATTCTAAATTACTTAAAAGTTAGCCCTTTTTTAAGTTAGCGCTTAAACTCATCTGTTTTCTTGATTACTTGTTCTTGCACATTTCCGTGTTTCTAATAATTAATTCACCAAGTGCCTGTGATTATCATTCCTCGTTCTTCAACTTCAATTTCTTAGTCATCCTCTTCAACAATTTTTCGCTCTCGTGGTAAGCACACAGCAGTCTTATTAAGACCTAAGTAAGACAGTATGGTACTGTCTCTAAATATAACGCCAGCTCAAGGTCAATGGGACACTTAGTCCTAAGGCTCGCCGACTGTCGGCAAAGGGATAGAAATGCTATAGGGGCCTCCCAGAGTTTTGTGGGCAACTTCTTTTTTTGCTGTAAGGCAACCACTTTTCATTAAATTCGATTTTTTTTTTATTTTTTTTATTAAGACCTAAGAGTGTTTTTTTAAAAAAAAACAATAAAACAAACACTGATTTATTTTTTAATTAAACCCCTACCAGACCATCCCTTTTGGTATTATTTTCATTTTGGGGTTTAACTCTATATTTTTATTTTTATAAAGTAAAATTCTAATTATTAGCCAACCCGCTTTAAACGCCTCATTACTATCTTAGAGCTGTCTTCTATCGTTTCAATATTCATTTTAATTTATGATTGTGTAATTCATATTCTAACTTCAATTAAACAAGTCTAATATTATTTTTCAAATCTATTTCTTAATAAATAAATCCTTTTAGTTTCTTACCCCAATGCTACTTTATAACTTCAACTCAGTTGCTTTGTCAGAAAAGGGGGTCCCTCTGCCAATTTTAGCAGATGAAGTTCCTCTTTTATGTATTGATAATATCACCTGCTCATTTTTCACTGTTAACACCACTGAGGAATACAAGCTCAAAAATGGCAAAATATTTTTTACTAACCATCGAATAATTTTCGTTCCAGTGATTAAAATTAGTTTTGCGTCCTTTTTAATACCATTAAAAAGAGTTTTGTATTCTTCTAAGAACGTAGTAAAATTTATGTGTGAAGATAACACTTTGGGAATGATTAAAATTAAAGGGAATTCCTGTAATATTGACATTTTTGATTGTTTAATTAAACAGCAATTATCCAAAACCATAGTTGATATTATTGAGGATAAAAGTGACGAAAACCTCCCACTCTATTCTGATTTAGAAGATTACTAAATACCAAAACATTAGAAACAATGTATAACCAGTTTCATTATTATTGATTTTTAGAAAAAAACTAATTTGTCAATATTACAAGTTTAAGACAAGCATTGGTATTTTTATCTCACTTTTATTAAATATTGTTGTTTTATTATGTATATTAATTTATACTATTATATTTTGTGACATCTAATTAATACTTTTATATTAATTTAAATATAACTTTACCCGCTGCTAGATTTAATTTTAATTATAACATCAGAAATAGGTGTAATAAATAATGAATAAATTTTTTTATTTTAATTTAAATATAACTTTACCCGCTGCTAGATTTAATTTTAATTATAACATCAGAAAAAAGTTGAACTAATATAAATAATTAAGACTTTTGTTTTAATTTAAATATAAATTTGACCGCTACTAAATAACTTTCTAAAAAATAAATTAAAAATGGGTTAATTAATATTTTTAAAATTAAATTAAATATAAATTTACACCGCCAGATTTAATTATAATTATAACAACAGCAATGAGTTTAATTAATATAAATAATTTACTGATTTTATATTATTTTACACGTTATTAAATAAAATTTTATTTATGAAATCAGAAATATGTTTATGAATTATAAATAATTTAATCCACCTGTGTTTTGCTCAGAAAGCATTTTAATATATTGATTTTCTTTAAATTCTGGTTTAAAAAATGGGGAAAAGGCACCCCAAGCCCCTTTATTCTCATCACAGATATTAAAAATAAGAGAAAATGTAATTTTTTTAGAATAATCAACTTTTTCAAATATTTTATAATTTAAAAGAGATTCTATTGCTAATGTATTCAAATGTGAAATATCACAAAGAATTGTACATATTTTGTCATATAAAACATCCTTTTTTAGGAATCCACATAGCTTTGGTAACATTTCTAAAATTTTAGAATTTGATTGGTCATTTCCAATAAGTAAAGCCACATGAATTTGATCTAAAGTTTCAAGTTGTAATTCTTCAGAATTGTGAATTGATTTATCTTTTTCTAATCTCACCAATTCATTAAGCCCTTCTCGGAGTGCGTACACACTCGGGTTACAAATAGAATTGAAAGTTTTTTCATTCATTTTTTCAAGCGGCATAACTGCAGAAGTGTCTATTTTACGCATTTCAGCTTTGTGCTCTTTAATTTTGTGTTGAATTTCTGCAAGTAAATTCTCTTCTTCTATAATTTTTTCATTTTTTGGTGACTTTACTGGCACAAGCATTTTTGGGCCACCAAAAAAATAAAAAAAATAAAGAGATTTTTTTTATTAAAAAACAACTGTAATAAACATATAAATATTTGTGAATCACAAAAACAAATACGAATTATTTTAGTTTAAGATAATAAAACAGTGTGTATTTATTAAATAGTATTGGCTTAAATAATTAAAATACAGCCATTTTTGCTCAATAATTTCATAACTTTAATACCCCATGGAAGCAAGTGTACGACTTCAAAATGAACTTAAAAATTTTCTAAAAAATAAGCCATATGGTTTCTATGCAAAGGCGAATCCAAAAGATATTTTCCATTGGAAATGTCAATTCTACCATAAAGGATTCTTCTACCCCTTAACGATTACATTTACACCAAGTTACCCCATAAAACCTCCAAATATACGTTTTGAGCAAAAAATGTATCATCCAAATATATACAGTGATAATACTGTATGTCTTGACATTATTTCAAACAAATGGTCTCCTTCTTTAACAATAAAAGACATACTTAATGCATTAAAGCAACTATTAGACTTTCCTAATCCACTTAGTCCGGCTAATTCGAAAGCCGGAATACTTTTACATCAAATTTAAAAAAGCTATAATGAAATTTTCAAACCACAGCAAATAAATTTCACAAGAAATACCAATTGGCCGTTTTTATAATAATAGAAATCGACAGGCTATATTTTTAACTTTAATTATAAAAAAATTATAATAAAAGAGTTTATTAAAAAGCGCTAGTTGACATATTGGTTAAAGTAAGAGTTTAGGGTAGAGGTGAGTATTTGTTTTAATATATTATATTTATCTAACTGTTAATAAATTTAACAAATAAATAAAACAGAATATTTAACTTTTAATATGAAAAATACGTTTTTTAAAAGAACAACTTAATTCTGAGTATGTAAGTTCGATACTATTAATTAATTTAGAGCACAATAATGAAACTAGCAAAAATAAATTTAGAATATATCATGTCGATAACATTAGTTAAGTTAGAGCACAACAATGAAACTAGCAAAAAGAAATTTAGAATCTATCATGGCCATAACATTAATTAATTTAGAAGATAATAGCCCAGGGGTATTAATTGAGAAAACCACGGCTCAAACCAATTTTTGTGTAATTAAAATGTTTTTTTGGTGTGCTGCCAAAAAATTGTTTTTAGTAAATTTTCAATTCACAAAAGATGTAGTTTTGTGTTTAACTTAAAGCCTGTGAAAACAAAGTGCTGAGATAAAATGATTTATTACATTTATAACTCTATAGTTGAGGCACAAATAATAGCCATGATAACTAATTATCGAATGCATTACTTTTTTAATTGTTAATTTTTCATTATTTTTTAACATACAATAGGTAAAAATAGAAAATTAAGATATTTATATTGTAATTATACTAACACATATTTGAAAAAACCAATGTATATTCATGTTTTACATTATTGTATTGGTAGATTTTTTACATTTTTTGATAATACAAAGGAACAATAGCACTGTGTAAATAATTACTTTCGATTATTGCCAATACTCCCAAAACACTTTAGCAAGAACATTAATTCTATCTATAAACTACAAGCCACATGCCTTTGACATATATTTTGTTTATTATAAAACAAACAAATCGTTAATCTTTTGTAATTATTCGTAAAAATGTTTAAGTGAGATGTCAACTTTAAAAATTTTATACTATAAAGGAGAAATTATATAAATCTAATCGATTATTATTAATGCATTGTTTATGTTAAATTATATTTTATATTAGTAAAGTACATAAATCATTCATCAAATAATAAAAAAAATTTATTTACAAATCAAACAATAGTTTATTTTAATTTTAATTTTAGAAAAAAACAACTTTGTTTTAATTTATAGAAAAACAGCAAAAAGTATCTACAAGAAAGACACAATCATGGCGAATTATTAGGAACTAAATTTTGATCATTAGTTTAGCAATTCAAAATTATTAAAAATGAGAAAGTCTAATAATTTTTAAAAAAGTAAAAACATGGGGTTTAAAGAGCATAAAATGGATTAATTTATTGGTTGCGTACATTTGACTTTCGTTAATGAGTTTCCAAGGGGGTTAACTCTTTGTTACTCCTTTTTCGTTTATGAGATGAACTCACAAAAATATTTTTGAAAACTACTGATTTATACATATAATTCATTATAAATATTAATTGTTTTTTATATGCCTTTGTATTAAAAAATCCATCATAAAAAGTATAAAACAACCAAAATGATCTTGTAAATCTATTTCTTAGGTAAGTGAAATTTTTTGTTGTGAGTTTAGACGATTAATTAAATCTCGAACCCAATCATTTAAATTCGAGATTTAATCAAAATTGACAGGCGCCTGTAACAATTTATAATAAATCTTGTTAAAATTGGCTTTAAATGTCTAAAAATAATATTTTATGTTTTATTTTTAAATTTAAAAGTTTCTTTAATTAAAAAATTATATCATCAACTAAATATATTGTTTGGATAAAATAGAGGATTAAAATTTTATAAAAAGAAATTAGGAAAATACCAATACAGTTGTTTATGTTAAAGTTACCCCGATGTCATAAAATTCTATTTACAAATATATTTAATTTGAAATTTCATTTATTTTTTTATCATTTATAAATTGTTTCAGAAAATTACCCCATAAGATGTTTGGAATTTGCCTACTTAACTTCGCGCGACTTTGTTACATAAATGCTGAATTTAACTTAATTGAAGACTCAGAAATAGTAGAAAGTTTCCCAGAAGTAAATAATGAGCATCAAGTAGAAATTTTTAAGGAATATAAAAAATTAATAGATTCAGAGAAAACAAAACTAAATGTTTTTCATGAATCTTTAATTGATCCCGTTGCTATTGAAAAATTCAACCCTGCTCTTGATTCTGATGCTAGTTTTGTAAAGCTTGCGATTGATGTTGGTGGAAGCTCTTTAAAAATTTCTACTATTCAAATTAATTATACAGATTCTAATCCCAACCCAAAATTTGTAATTTTAAAACAAAATAATTACCATTATAATAACGGTGATGAAAAAAAAGAAGACATGGCTAAAATGAAATGGTTTGAATGGGTAACAAAAAAAGCTATTCTTTATTTAAAAGATAATACAGAAGGGTTGGAATCAGAGGAACCAATTTCTGCAGCTTTAACATTTTCTTATCCATTAAAACAAAAAACGTTAGGCTCTGCTACAGTTGCATCATGTGAAAAGGCATTTGCTTTTAATACAACAGATCTTGTAGGTTCAAATGTTGTCGACGATCTTAATAAAGAATTTGAGAAGAGTAAGATCAACATAAAGATTAATTGTGTTCTTAATGATGTTATAGCTACTTATGTATCAGGAATTGCTAGAGGGGTTAAAAATCCAATTGCCTTAATTGTTGGAACGGGTACTAATTCAGGGTTTTCTATTGAAACTGATCACGGTTATGAAATCATTGATTCTAATATGGCAAAATTTAAGATATCTGATGAATTGTTGGATAATACGTCAAAGGAATTGATTAAAAAAGATAGCAATCTTTTCCCATTGGAGATCACGGTTGCAGGTATGAAAATGCTAGAAATTTTAAATTTGGAAATTGAAAAAATCTTGAAAAAAAATCTAAATTGTGAATATGTCCCCTTAACATGGACTATTTTTAATGAGAAACTTGAGGAATCTTATTTAAAACTTTACAAACCGAAAAAATTCCCCAACAAAAAAATGAAATATACATTAGAGAATGTAATTAATAATTTAATTTTAAGAACAATTTATCAACTCAAAAGGCGTGCCTACAAACTGTTGGCGCCAATTTTACTTGCTTCTTGGAAAGGGGATAAGTTAATTATAATTGCCAATGGAACGGTTATTAATTCCAGAGTTGATTATGACATGTTAGGGCAGGAAATTACATCATTTATTGAAAAAAACGAATCTTTATTTACGGCAGGAAATAATCAAATTGAAATAATTACGGATAATGAAGCATCATTGACAGGTGCTGCATTTATATCTCTTTTTGTGAGTTTTAAGCCTCAAAAATAAATTTTTGAAAGTTAAATTTAAGATCTTAAACACACCTCAACTTCATATAGATTTTAAATATAAATTTTCCATTATTATTTGTGCAGGATTTCTTTATAGCGGTATAATAATATATTTTCCATATAAAAATTATTTATTTATTGTACCATTAAGTTACAACGTTTTATTTATTGATTGCATCTTTATTTTAAGTACTTGCATATTATTTGTTACCTTACTTTACTTTACTTGTATTTTGTTGATTCCGTTAATTTACTTTACTTGTATTTTGTAGATTCCGTTAATTTACTTTATTTGTATTTTGTTGATTCCATTAATTTACACCACTTTAATATTAATTGTACCCCTTGTGTTATCCTCTATTAATATAATCCTTTAATACCCTCAATGATTTAATACTTATTAAATGAAGAGGGTAGGCCATCTTTGATGGCACATGGCAGTACCATTAATTTATAGAGAGTTTTTTATGTCGCAATGTGGAGTTAATTAGTTCGTATGGCACAAAACAACACAAAAGTTGCAAAAGATAAAAAAAATTGCTGTGATATTAGTAATCTCACCCACCAGACAAGAATTTCACGTGTTTGTTAAATTATCTAAAACTTTTCAATATTTAAATAACATATGTTGTAATCGAAACTGTTAATTTAGTTGATGTAGTAAATATCATGCATTTTTTATTTTTCAGATGGCCTGTGGTAAAGAAATATATAGAATGGATTTTAAAACACTAAAAAAAGGGTATTTATTAAAAGTAGTACAAATGCAGCAAAAATCAGGTCTCCCCTACAACTCTACACAGCCTTATAGCTATTAATACCTCTTGTCGAAAGTTGACTCGCCTTAGAACTAAATGTTCCATTGACCTTAACTAGGAGTTTAATTAGAGACAGTACCTCACTGTCTTAGACTTTAAAACGCTAAAAGGCAGCTTTTAATATTTTTTTTCTATATTTGTTTAATCGGCCAAGATTAATCCCCAAATGTCATTAATATTTTAAGTAGTAACAAAGATAAACAATTTTACATATTCTTTTCGCCTTTAATATATATTTCACTACTTTAAAATTCATTACGACTCATCAAAAAGGTAAAACCCCAAGATTTTTTTTAATTTTATTACCTTCGAACCCAGTTAAGGCTTTTTTATGCCTATTTAAGCCAATAATAATTAATAAATACACTTTTTATGTCTATCTTTGCCTTTAAATAATTAAGCAAAACACAGTCTGATAATAATTTGTGCTTAAGTAGTAATAAATAACTCTTAATGTCTAATAGGTCTTGAGATAACAATAAGTTGGATTTTAAAGAATTAAAAACAGCCTATAAGTTGTATTTTAAATAATTAAAAATGCCGCAAGCAGCCAATAAATTGTATGTTAATTAATTAAAAATTCCAGCACCAGCTAATAAATTTGACTTTAAAGAATTAAAAATGCTACAAACAGCCTATAAGTTGTATTTTAATTAATTAAAAATTCCATCACCACCAATAAATTTGACTTTAATTAATTAAAGATCACATCACCACCAATAAATTGTATGTTAATTAATTAAGAAAAAAAAAATGTTCGGATTTATTTAAGCTGTAGTTGTTAATACTTTGTTAGTTTTCTTCGTGTGTTTCTCTGTAATCCGGTCGGGGAACCGCATTGCTGCGTAAACCCCCCACGGCCCTTATGCCAGCTTAATCCCTCTGCCGACAGTCGGTTAGCCTTAGGACTAAGTGTCCCATTGACCTTGAGCTGGCGTTATAATTAGAGACAGTACCATACTGTCTTGGGCTCTCTACAGACCCCTGCGCTATGCTTACGTAGGCTTTCTACTGCCTTGGGAGTTATTGTTGCCGCCACTACCCAAGGAGATCGGTTGTTTTTACAAGGCCCGATCAGGGCCTGATGCTAGTCTTTTTATAGTGGGGTCATTACGACTAGCGCCCACTTTTGTGACGGCGTCCCGATTCTCGTTCTTTTACCAACCAAAGCGAGGTTCGAACCCGGGCAGCTCAGGAGTGAATCAGCAAGCCGACCACTAGCCCAACGCCGTCTATGTTAATTAATTAAAAATCCCATCCTCACTAATAAATTTGACTTTAAATAATTAAAAATGCCGCAAGCAGCCAATAAATTGTATGTTAATTAAATAAAAATCCCATCCTCACTAATAAATTTGACTTTAAATAATTAAAAATGCCGCAAGCAGCCAATAAATTGTATGTTAATTAAATAAAAATCACATCCTCACTAATAAATTTGACTTTAATTAATTATTGATCACATCACCACCAATAAATTGTATGTTTATTAATTAAAAATTCCAGCACCAGCTAATAAATTTGACTTTAAATAATTAAAGATCACATCACCACCAATAAATTTGACTTTAAATAATTAAAAATTCCAGCACCAGCTAATAAATTTGACTTTAAATAATTAAAGATCACATCACCACCAATAAATTTGACTTTAATTAATTAAAAATTCCATCAAACTGTTAATAAATTGTATTTATTTCTCTTATAAACCAACTTCTTCCAAAAACACTGTTTTACTCTTCTCTAAGCCATCACTTACTTTTTCTATCATTTCTTTAAATAATTCTGATCTTCTTGAAAGTTCCTTTTTAATAAATAAATGCTCTTTCTTTCTTTTATTAAAATCTACACTACTTACAAATCCCGTCTTGTCTTCCTTTTCATATTCTTTAATATATTTTTTATATTCTTCTATTCCCCTAGTAAGTTCTTCAACATTCATCTGATTAGAATAAACATTTAACTTTAAATCTAATTCTTTACTTTCTTCTTTATGTTTTATTAACTCCTTACTTATTTTATCACAGTTCCATTTTAAATATCTCAATAATTTGTCTTCAGTTGTTTGATCTTGTTTTTTATCAATTTCTTCAGTATAAATATTTTCATTAATTTCAAATGTCATATCTTGAGTTAAACAATAAATTTTACTTTTACCGACTAATTTAAGAAATATTTTTTCTTTTTTTATTAAATCTTCTAACACTTTCTCAATTATTGATTTTTTATGATTTTTAAATTGTAAAATAAGTTCATTAAGACTTACAGGTTTATTAGAATAATAGAAAAATGTATAAATTGTATCTCTTAATTGTCTAAATTCAGTTTTAACATTTTGAGAATCCATTGGGCAAATTAAAAAATTTTAAATTTTGACGGAATTTAAAAAAATTGAGTTTCAATAAAAATAATTGTTAAATAAGACAATAAATCATTTAATTAGAAAAAACAGGAAGAATTACGGGTTTTAAATTCGAATAATTGCCAAAAATTATTCGAGATAGAGCAGGCTGAAAAAGCAACAAAGAATATTGGAGTTATTTTGTTGACAATAAGAAGGTGAACAGTAAAGTTATTTTGTTTATAATAAGAATGTGAAAGTAGAATTCTGTTCATACTAAAAAGCTGAAGTCCTAGAATTATGTTTATAATAAGAATGTGGATCAGTAAAGTTATTATGTTCATAATAAGAATGTGAAAGTATAATTATGTTCATACTAAAAAGCTGAAGTCCTAGAATTATGTTTATAATAAGAATGTGGAACAGTAAAGTTATTATGTTCATACTAAAAAGCTGAAGTCCTAGAATTATGTTCATAATAAAAAGGTGAACAGTAAAGTTATTTTGTTTATAATAAGAATGTGAAAGTAGAATTATGTTCATACTAAAAAGCTGAAGTCCTAGAATTATGTTTATAATAAGAATGTGGATCAGTAAAGTTATTATTTTCATAGTAAAAAGCTGAATATTATAGAATTATTATGTTTATAATAAGAAGCTGAAGTCCTAGAATTATGTTTATAATAAGAAGGCGAAGTGCTAGACATTTATTATGTTCATAATAAAAAGCTGAAGCGTTAGACATTTATAAGTGAAATAATAAGAATGTAAAGCGCCAGACATTTCTAAGTGAAATACTTGACACTTTTTAGTAAATTTTTATCAAAACTGAATATTCAAGTTCTTTTGTCAATAATTATCATTTAGAGTGTCTGAGTTCTCAATAAATATAAAAGCAAAGTTATGCGTACACCACCCAAGAGGTTACAGAGTAGCTAAGTTATAGCAATTTAAGATATGAAATTAAGAATACTTTAAAGCTTTATAAATACAACTCAAATAACAAAAAAATAATAAAAGAAATTTTATTGATTTACTGTAGTATCAAGAAGAGGACAGGATTTTTTACCAGTTAAAAGCCCTTTAGCTAATTCAAAAAGTTCTGTTTTGTAGGCTTTAACAGCTACAAATAAGATTATTATTAGTATAAATAAATAAAAAAACGTTTTACGCTTGTTTGATTTAATAGCATTGTTAAACTCCCTTATTTTGTCCTTCAAATTTAGTGACATTGTAGGAAAGCTGGAACTATTTTCGGCCTCGTCATTATTAGTATCTGGGACTGGAATTGGTTGGGCGTCAGGATTAGTTGCTGGGCCTGGAATTGGTGTCCCATTATTAATTACTGAGTCTTCTGAAATGTCCATGGGTAAAAATTCATTTTTTTATTTATAGTTTTTTTTTTGGAATTATTGAAATAAAAGCACAAACTCAAAAAAATAAGAAAACATGTGAAAATTAAAAATTACAGAAGAAGTCACATTTGAGTTGAATTTATAAATAAAAATCCCAATTTCTTTAAATGATTAATTCTTTTGATCACTTTTTTTTTATTCTTTTGACACTTCTTATTTTAGTTAAACTTAAAGAAGAGGAAAAGAGAAGTCAATGAGTGTAAAATAGAAAAAGAATTTAGACTAAATAAAAGAAGAATTACTTAATCACATTGAAAATCTTTTAAGACACCCACTAACTTTGTTTACTTTTAGAAGTTTTGATTAAAAATTTTTAAAGTGATTTTTGTTTAAGAAACAAACAGGAGAACTAAAAATGGTGATTAAAAGGAGGTAAAATAAGAAGGAATAAATTGTTTAAAAATTAAAAAAACACAATTTCTTGTTAGACAAAGCTTGGACAAAGCTAGAACTACCATTTCTTATTTAATTAATGTTTTCTCAATGCTAAATACACAATTTCTTGTTAGACAAAGCTTGTACAAAGCTTGAACTACTATTTTTTAATAAATTAATGTTTTCTCAATGCTAAATACACAATTTCTTGTTAGACAAGGCTTGAACTACTATTTTTTAATAAATTAATGTTTCTCAATGCTAAATACACAATTTCTTGTTAGACAAAGCTAGAACTAGCATTTCTTATGTTTAGATATTTTTATTTACTCTTTTTATAACAAATCCTCTTTAAAGTATAATTTTAATTATTTTTATATAAAAAGCTTTTTAAGTAACAATGTGTTGAAATTTTACTTTCTAGTGACATTGTAGAGAATAAGAATACATAAAACCATCTAAAAACCTTTGTACTCCCATTTGGTAAAACCTGTCATCTTTCAAAAAATCGGTTCTAAAATTGATTTTTAAGATAAGACAGGTTTTTTGATAGAAAACTAAAGAAAAATGTGAAAAGGAGCAAATATTTACAAAGGAAAGTTAAATGGCCTAAAATTAATTATTCTTGTATTCAGATTAAGTTGTTTTGATCTTTGATGGATAAACTTGGATAACATTGTCTTATTTAAAACTGCAGACAAGTCGGAAGACTGGCTTTTAAAAGCAAAAACATTGTCTACACAATAAAAGCCACATTGTTTTATTTAAAACTACAGACAAGTCGGAAGACTGGATTTTAAAAGCAAAAACATTTCCTACACAATAAACGCCACAATGTGTTATTTAAAACTCCAAGACAAGTCGAAAGACTGGATTTTAAAAGCAAAAACATTTTTTACATAATAAACGCCACAATGTGTTATTTAAAACTACAGACAAGTCGAAAGACTGGATTTTAAAAGCAAAAACATTTCCTACACAATAAAAGCCACAATGTGTTATTTAAAACTTCAAGACAAGTCACCAGACTGCATAAAACAAGCAAAAGCATTGCCTACACAATATGCTGCTTGTAAAATCATGTAAATTAAATTTTGGATTTTCTTAGAAAATATAAATTATTAATCTGCTAAAATACAAATATTATTGGTGGTATAAATGTTTATCACGAAGGTATTTTTTATTAAAAATAAAAGCAAAGTGTTTTGCCAAGTAAGATTATTTAAATAAAAAGTTTAGGCAACCATGTTTATTTAGTATTTCAATTTTTTTTTAATTTTTGTTTACAAGATAAAAAATTTATTTAAAGAAATTCTAAGTTAATCTCAGTTTTGTTAGGTTAGACACATTAAGTTTACACCATAAGATATCACTGTATGATTAATTAGAACTCATCAATGCCAATGTAAAGGTGTTTCTCTTAGATACGACTTACGCAGTTGACATTTATGCTCACACAAGCTATTTTAAGGCTTTGTGATTTAAAAGCACCTTTGTTAGTGTTGGTTTACGAAGTTGACATGTATGCTCACACAAGCTATTTTAAGGCTTTGTGATTTAAAAGCACCATTGTTAATGTTGAATTACGAAGTTGACATTTATGCTCACACAAGCTGTTTTAAGGCTTTGAGATTTAAAAGCACCTTTGTTAGTGTTGGTTTACGAAGTTGACATGTATGCACACACAAGCTATTTTAAGGCTTTGAGATTTAAAAGCACCTTTGTTAGTGTTGAATTACGCAGTTGACATTTATGCACACACAAGCTGTTTTAAGGCTTTGAGATTTAAAAGCACCTTTGTTAGTGTTGGTTTACGAAGTTGACATGTATGCACACACAAGCTATTTTAAGGCTTTGTGATTTAAAAGCACCTTTGTTTATGTTGAATTACTTGTTACAATAAAAAGAACTTATGTTTAGATATATTTAATGTTTAAAAGCAGCCTCTAATTTAAATAAATACTTAATGAACAAGCCTTTACCTGGTTTTGAATGATTAGATGTGTGTTGCACTATCAAATATAACACAATCTTTACATTATTAAAGTCTTTAATAATTAGGGACATTTAGTGGTTAAAGGAATTACACAACAAGATGTATGTTTCTTTGTTAAATGTAAGATTTTGTTTAATTTTTTTTATTTGAAATAATATTTTCGTTTGGAATATACACATCTTATTTAGAGAATACGGGGGTTGAGATTGTAACGACTTATAATATTTTAGGTTAGTTTAGCTAATTTTTCATATTTAATAAATACGTTTATTATGATTATTTTAAATTGGAATATACACATCTTACTTAGAGAATACGTTTGTTATCATTATTTTCAACTTTATAATCTAATTTTAAATTTTTTTTATAGAAATTTATAATTGACTTTTTTCATTATTTAAAATTTAAGAAAGGAACAGCTGTACAAGATTGATTAAAAGACGTTTATTTAAACATTTTTATATTAAAAATTATAATTTGTTGATTGGAAGGTAAATTACTCATGATTATCACATGTTTTAGTTTTTATTTTATTTCCGAAGGTAATTACCAGAAGCGCACAATATTGTAGAAGTTTTAGGGCACAGTGTAACAAAAAACGAAAATAGTAGTGAGCTTGTACAATATTAAAACTGTGTATTTTATTTATTTGCATTTTAAGCGATTAAAATAGTGGAGAAGTTGTTTAATTATAAAACAGTGCATTTAATTTATTAACATTCTAGGAGATTAAAATAGTTGAGATTTTGAGGTAAACATGGGTATTTAGTAATATGTATATCCAACTTAGAATAATAAACACGTGTAATTAATTTATTGTAATTCTGGGAGATTAAAATCGTAAAGATCTCGTACAATATTAAAACCGTGTATTTAATTTATTGTAATTCTGGGAGATTAAAATCGTAAAGATCTCGTACAATATTAAACACGTGTAATTAATTTATTGTCATTCTGGGAGAGTAGTATGTTAACAGATACGGTTTAATTATACCCTAATGTATTATTATTTAATAAATACACTTGTTATGATTATCTTAGAGACCCATAGAACAAAAATTTAAAAAACAATCTTTTTGAAAGGTTCATTTTAAATGTATCTCAAATCAAGTGCAAGTGGTGATTGGCCCGTACACACTAGTAGGGATTTAAAAAACAATCTTTTTTGAGGGTTCATTTTAAATGTACCTCAAATCAAGTGCAAGTGGTGATTGGTCCGTACATACGAGTAGGGTATCCCCTGAGGGTGAAAAACTTAAATCTGTTATATTTGTATTTAAAACAATTGAAAGAGTATCTTTAGATCTGATATCTCTAAGCTTTACATCTTTATTGTGAGAATAAGCGATTACTTTGCCTTTTATATCCAAATTAATGGTTTTTTCTAAAAGAGTCCATATTTCCGTTTTAGTATTCGTATCATAAAGCATTAATTTATCCATTCCAAATCCTAAAAATTGATGTGTTCCTATTCTTTTATGTTGTGATATTTCTAAATATTCCGTTTCAAATGTTTGATCTTCTAAAAGATATCCAATTGTACCATCTTTAGATGTTGAAATCCCAAATCTATTAAATGAAATTGAATTAATTTTATCTTTATGACCTATAAAACTTTTAATTTTACCATTATCATAAATAACTAAATTGTTATCTACACAAC
>NW_027518517.1:0-30849 GCF_051622035.1 Arctopsyche grandis
CTTAAAATATATATACTGTAAACTTGCTTAAGATAAATTCTAAGAAAATAATAAATTTTTTTATTTAATAGTAATGTAAAACAAGAATAAGATTTTTTTGGTGAGTTCAAACCCAGTAAATGCTATGTTTCTGAAAATCTTGGCATGAACTCGTGGCACAGTGGTTGTGCTTGTGAAACTCTAGTCGGATTTTTGCTGAGTTCAAACCCAGTGAATGCTATGTTTCTGAAAATATTGGCATGAACCCGTGGTAGAGTGGTCGGGTCTGTGAAACTCTAGTCGGATTTTTGGTGAGTTCAAACCCAGTGAATGCTATATTTCTAAAAATATTGGCATGAACCCGTGGCACAGTGGTCGGGTCTGTGAAACTCTTGTCGGATTTTTGGTGAGTTCAAACCCAGTGAATGCTATATTTCTAAAAATATTGGCATGAACTCGTGGTAGAGTGGTCGGGTCTGTGAAACTTTTGTCGGATTTTTGTTGAGTTCAAACCCAGTGATTGTCATAATTCTTAAAATATTGGCATGAACCCGTGGCACAGTGGTCGGGTCTATGAAACTCTAGTCGGATTTTTGCTGAGTTCAAACCCAGTGAATGCTATGTTTCTGAAAATATTGCCATGAACCCGTGGTACAGTGGTCGGGTCTGTGAAACTCTAGTCGGATTTTTGGTGAGTTCAAACCCAGTGAATCGTATGTTTCTGAAAATATTGACTTTTACAATAGAAGTTAGAACAACAATACACACAACCAATTTAGTTATCAAATTTAATTAAATATTAATATTTATTTACCACCTTTCCGACTGAAAGATATTTAAAAAAAAAATTTAGAAAATCGTTAATCGTTCATTGGAAAGTTAACTCCAATCAGTTTTTTTAATCAGATATTTAGATCATACCCCTGCCTTTAAATCGTTAAAATTCTTTTAAATTAAATAGTTAATTTTATACTTTTTTGTTTTTTAAAAGAGAAAAAAATTCAAACACTTCTATTAATTGATGATGAAAAAATGATTAAAATTCTAAAAATTTTTTACATAAAATTGCCTAAGACCTTTGGCCAATTTAAACAGGGATTTTATTTGCTAATGTGGCGAAATTTTTTTACATAAAATTGCCTAAGACCTTTGGCCATTTTAAACAGGGATTTTATTTGCTAAAGTGGCGAAATTTTTTTACATAAAATTGCCTAAGACCTTTGGCCAATTTAAACAGGGATTTTATTTGCTAAAGTGGCGAAATTTTTTTACATAAAATTGCCTAAGACCTTTGGCCATTTTAAACAGGGATTTTATTTGCTAAAGTGGCGAAAATTTTACATAAAATTGCCTTGAATAAAAACTAACTATCTATCTAACTAACTGAGAAAAAAAAGAAAACGTAGCTGGATGAGGCGGTAAAAAAAAAATTCAAAGAAAAAAGCTATTATTTACAAATCAAAAACACTTTTAATTAAAAATAAATGTAAAAAATAGAAAAAATAAATATGAATTTTTTAATTAAATAAGAAATTCTCTTCTTTAATATCGGTTTGAAAATTTTTAGCGGCTTAATCCTGATAATTCTGTAACTAAAATAAATCTCTCATCCCGTTATTGGTTGTGTCAACATAAACTAGCTAAGGTCTTTTTGATTTCAGGACTGTATTTTTAGCGGCTTAATCCTGATAATTCTGTAACTAAAATAAATCTCTCATCCCGTTATTGGTTGTGTCAACATAAACTAGCTAAGGTCTTTTTGATTTCAGGACTGTATTCATACTAAAACAAGAAAATAAAGTTAAAAATTAATATTTATTTAAACACTAAGCAGCAGAAAAATTGCTAAACACGTACTAGAACAAAATGTTTATTTTTTAGAGTTTAGAATCACCTAATTTGTAAAAAAGCCGTACGACAAAAGATAAGAGTTAAAGTTGTTTCTTTGTTTTTAAACTCAAAATCTCACAAAGCAGTTTCTTTTTTGTTTGTTTAAAAAAATTCAAAAATCTTCGTGGATTTCTATTTGTAAAACATAAGCGATTTTATGTATAAGGCGGTAAAAAAAAATTCAAAAATCTTCGTGGATTTCTATTTGTAAAACATAAGCGATTTTATGTATGAGGCGGTAAAAAAAAATTCAAAGAAAAAAGCTATTATTTACAAATCAAAAACACTTTTAATTAAAAATAAATGTAAAAAATAGAAAAAATAAATATGAATTTTTTAATTAAATAAGAAATTCTCTTCTTTAATATCGGTTTGAAAATTTTTAGCGGCTTAATCCTGATAATTCTGTAACTAAAATAAATCTCTCATCCCGTTATTGGTTGTGTCAACATAAACTAGCTAAGGTCTTTTTGATTTCAGGACTGTATTTTTAGCGGCTTAATCCTGATAATTCTGTAACTAAAATAAATCTCTCATCCCGTTATTGGTTGTGTCAACATAAACTAGCTAAGGTCTTTTGATTTCAGGACTGTATTCATACTAAAACAAGAAAATAAAGTTAAAATTAATATTTATTTAAACACTAAGCAGCAGAAAAATTGCTAAACACGTACTAGAACAAAATGTTTATTTTTTAGAGTTTAGAATCACCTAATTTGTAAAAAAGCCGTACGACAAAAGATAAGAGTTAAAGTTGTTTCTTTGTTTTTAAACTCAAAATCTCACAAAGCAGTTTCTTTTTTGTTTGTTTAAAAAAATTCAAAAATCTTCGTGGATTTCTATTTGTAAAACATAAGCGATTTTATGTATAAGGCGGTAAAAAAAAATTCAAAAATCTTCGTGGATTTCTATTTGTAAAACATAAGCGATTTTATGTATGAGGCGGTAAAAAAAAAATTCAAAGAAAAAAGCTATTATTTACAAATCAAAAACACTTTTAATTAAAAATAAATGTAAAAAATAGAAAAAATAAATATGAATTTTTTAATTAAATAAGAAATTCTCTTCTTTAATATCGGTTTGAAAATTTTTAGCGGCTTAATCCTGATAATTCTGTAACTAAAATAAATCTCTCATCCCGTTATTGGTTGTGTCAACATAAACTAGCTAAGGTCTTTTTGATTTCAGGACTGTATTTTTAGCGGCTTAATCCTGATAATTCTGTAACTAAAATAAATCTCTCATCCCGTTATTGGTTGTGTCAACATAAACTAGCTAAGGTCTTTTTGATTTCAGGACTGTATTCATACTAAAACAAGAAAATAAAGTTAAAATTAATATTTATTTAAACACTAAGCAGCAGAAAAATTGCTAAACACGTACTAGAACAAAATGTTTATTTTTTAGAGTTTAGAATCACCTAATTTGTAAAAAAGCCGTACGACAAAAGATAAGAGTTAAAGTTGTTTCTTTGTTTTTAAACTCAAAATCTCACAAAGCAGTTTCTTTTTTGTTTGTTTAAAAAAATTCAAAATCTTCGTGGATTTCTATTTGTAAAACATAAGCGATTTTATGTATAAGGCGGTAAAAAAAAATTCAAAAATCTTCGTGGATTTCTATTTGTAAAACATAAGCGATTTTATGTATGAGGCGGTAAAAAAAAAATTCAAAGAAAAAAGCTATTATTTACAAATCAAAAACACTTTTAATTAAAAATAAATGTAAAAAATAGAAAAAATAAATATGAATTTTTTAATTAAATAAGAAATTCTCTTCTTTAATATCGGTTTGAAAATTTTAGCGGCTTAATCCTGATAATTCTGTAACTAAAATAAATCTCTCATCCCGTTATTGGTTGTGTCAACATAAACTAGCTAAGGTCTTTTTGATTTCAGGACTGTATACAATAAAGTTATGTGTTCCTTCTTAATAAAAATAAACCAAAATTTA
Source organism: Arctopsyche grandis (assembly GCF_051622035.1). Lineage (NCBI taxonomy): Eukaryota > Metazoa > Arthropoda > Insecta > Trichoptera > Hydropsychidae > Arctopsyche > Arctopsyche grandis. The sequence goes on from NW_027518517.1 coordinate 3,820, forward strand.
TTTCTTAATTTGGCAGGCTAAAATTTTTAAAAATACAATAAAGTTATGTGTTCCTTCTTAATAAAAATAAACCAAAATTTATTTCTTAATTTGGCAAGTTAAAATTTTTAAAAATACAATAAAGTTATGTGTTCCTTCTTAATAAAAATAAACCAAAATTTATTTCTTAATTTGGCAGACTAAAATTTTTAAAAATACAATAAAGTTATGTGTTCCTTCTTAATAAAAAAAAACCAAAATTTATTTCTTAATTTGGCAGACTTAAAACTGTAAATAATATTATAAATTTTAAAGAAAAAACTAAATTTAAAGACAAATAGATTTATTTAACCAGCAATTATCAATTTTAACCTCGTTTAATTATTGCTCTAATCTATTTTACTAATTTTTTCAATAATAAAAAAAATTCGAAAAATCGACTAACTATTAAACTAACTATTGGAATTTTATTTGACCACTGGATTGGTACCTTTTGCCTATCTTTATTGTAATCTCAGAATTACATAAAACATAGGCAAAAAAAAAAAACTAGCTAGGGTCCTCTCAGAAATTTCCACTGGATTCAAAAAATCGACTAACTAATAAACTAGCTATTGGAATTTTATTTGACCACTGGATTGTAATGTGGGTTTTTACATAAAAGATATAGGTACCATTTCCTTATCTTTATTGTAATCAAGAATTTTTTACATAAACTCTATTGGTACCTTTTGCCTATCTTTATTGTAATCTCAGAATTACATAAAACATAGGCAAAAAAAAAAAACTAGCTAGGGTCCTCTCAGAAATTTCCACTGGATCGAAACGGATTTGGGTCTGGGGCTATTGCTTTTCTATTTATGAGGCCTGACGCGGGTCTTTATATAATCTCTCGCCCGTTACAATTGACTTGACACTAATTAGCGTGGGTTTGATTCTAAGAAGGCGTTTTGTCAGTATTAAACATACTTTATATCTTTATGTACTATAGTGTGTAATGTTATTTTACTTTAAAAACCTAAAAGGTGAATTATAATTTTTGTGTTGATAAAATAAAAAAACATTTATTTACTAATTTCTGGAGGTCAATTTAAATTTAATTTGTTCAGAACGTTATTTATTTTAGTTTTTGATAACTTTTATTTTTTTTCCAAAGAAACTAACTCGGGTGAAAAAAATTTGGTCCCTGGATTCCTCCCTAAGCTTAATGTAATCTTGATTCTAAAATTTTGCGCAAAATAATTTTAAAAATTTTTACACTTTGCACTTAGATTCCTTTATTAATTAAATAGACTTAGGATAGAAAAGTTAAAACAATTGGAGAGATCAGAGCTTACCAGATTGCTATTTTTTCAATTAAAAGCTATATAATATGCTTGAAAAACATCTTTATATAATAAATATTTCTTATTTTTCGTGCAGGTTTTTTTTCATGATGAATATTAAATATATTATCAAATGGCTTTTTTCTTTTGTAAATTATTATATGATGATGTATGTATGTTGAATTAATAGGGAACAGGTGTTGTTTGAAATAGACCTAATTTAATACTTAATTCTATGGGCCTTTTTCAGATTTAATTTAAAAATAATATTTTTCAACCTTGACTGGTTATACCGCATTATGCAAGAAAACTCACAAAAAAAAGGTAAATAAAAAGTAGAAAAACTTCATATTCTTCTGGTTAATTTATTTTTATTCATCAAAGAAAACTTTTGTAATTGTTAAATCTGATCGGGTTTTTAAAAAAGAAACCTCCTAAATTTTTTTGCTTCCGATTGCAAGAGTATGAATTATATAAAATAGAAAAAAAACTTTTTGATGATTTTTTTATTATATTAAGCCTTCACTAGAAATAAATTAAAGATTGAAACTTTAAATCTGGAGTCACTAAAAAAACAAACTTCTTTAAGAAATATGTGATAAACATATGTATATGTGCTATAATTTTTAAAAATATATATTGCGTTTTCTTAATTCTATTTTCTTTATCAATTTTGTATATTTGTAATTTGCCATATATTAGCAAAAGCATTCTGGCTTTAACCTTTTATTAACTCGACTAAATTTTAACATTTTTTGTTCTTTAAATTTTTTTTTCTGAGCTTCGTTACTTTTATCTTTAACTAAGCAGGTAAAGTTTATAAGTCTCCTTCTAATAATAAAACAACATCTTGTGTAGTCAAAAACTTATTTAATAAATACGTAAAATTAAATTTAAATGAGAATAAAGTTTTATGAAAACAATTAAAACGTATTTTTAAAAAAATTGTGACGAAATAAATACTTTTTAAAAAAAATGAAAGTTTCATTTAGACTAAAATTTTAATTTTTAATTTTATAAGTTGGGATGTTTTCTACCTTTGCTTATTTTTGCTACTTTTCTATGCATTGTTAGAATTTTACATCGAAACGGATTTGGGTCTGGGGCTATTGCTTTTCTATTTATGAGGCCTGACGCGGGTCTTTATGTAAAATTACATAATTTATATCGAAACGGATTTGGGTCTGGGGCTATTGCTTTTCTATTTATGAGGCCTGACGCGGGTCTTTATGTAAAATTACATAATTTATATCGAAACGGATTTGGGTCTGGGGCTATTGCTTTTCTATTTATGAGGCCTGACGCGGGTCTTTATGTAAAATTACATAAATTATATCGAAACGGATTTGGGTCTGGGGCTATTGCTTTTCTATTATGAGGCCTGACGCGGGTCTTTATATAATCTCTCGCCCGTTACAATTGACTTGACACTAATTAGCGTGGGTTTGATTCTAAGAAGGCGTTTTGTCAGTATTAAACATACTTTATATCTTTATGTACTATAGTGTGTAATGTTATTTTACTTTAAAAACCTAAAAGGTGAATTATAATTTTTGTGTTGATAAAATAAAAAAACATTTATTTACTAATTTCTGGAGGTCAATTTAAATTTAATTTGTTCAGAACGTTATTTATTTTAGTTTTTGATAACTTTTATTTTTTTTCCAAAGAAACTAACTCGGGTGAAAAAAATTTGGTCCCTGGATTTAAAAGATATTTAGAGACAAGTAAATTATTCCATATTTTAAAGCCCATCTGTTTAAATATTTGTTTGTGAATACTATTTTTGGCTTTTAAAATTAAATTCTAAATATAAACATGACACATTTGTTTTTATTTTAAATACAGAATTTAAGGCTTAAGTAAACGCCTTTTACGTAGCTTTAATTAGTTTCAAATATATTTATTGAAGACCGAAACAAATGTTATAATCTAAGAAGAGTCTGATATAAATCAAATTTTTCTCTGAAAACAATTAAATTAATAGAATAATTTTGCCATTTCTACTCTTCTCCCTAGATTTATTTTGGTTTCTCTTTTTTAAAAGTTTGCATTATATTTTGCCCATATGTTTTTCTTGTAGGAGTTTCCAATGAAAGTTTTTAGATATGAAAAAAGATAGGTGCCGATAATATACAAGAAGCTTAAAATTGAATATAAGTTTTTAGCTGCCAGAAAAATTGTTTAAGTGTTTTTTTAATTACATAGAGCAATTTTTTTTCGGCGTTTAATTATAGAGCTCTGCTAATCCCAACAAAACTCAATTTAAAATTTTAAATGATGATAATAGTTCTAAATACGAAGCAAGTTAGTATGAATATTCAAAATAATCTCTTTGCCTATTTTATGAGGCTGAAATACAAAAAATAAAGGCGCTATTATTACACTTATTAGTAGTAAATAAGAGGCTTAATTGTATTGTGATATTTGAATACGAGTTTTTTCAATAGTTACTGTTTTTAAAGAATTCCTTGTTGCCGTGATTTTTTTAAGACTTCTGTAGAATTTCGCAGTAAAATTAATTTTTGTCTCTTCAACATTTCAAGTTCTTTAACAAAAGACCAATGAGAAAAAAAGGAGTGAGTTTATAAAGCTTTATGTTTTAAGTTCTCGGTTGCGCTCTGTACAAAAAGTTTTATTTTCTCGCGTTACTATTACTTAGTTTTTTTTTGCTGTTGAAACCCAACCGCAGAGTGTTAGAATTGGCACTTGTTGAATTTCTTTGATGTTGCTCGAGAGAAATTAAATGCCGTGAATCAGTAGTCCCTTTTCTTAAATTTAATACAAACTAAAAAAATAATGGAAGTAAGTGATTCTTTTGACCAAAGTTTATAAAAAAAGTTATACTTGTTTAAGTTTCAGGGCCTATTATTCAAATATCTTGAAAAATTAAGCCTCGGATTTCGAATTTTTTACATTTAATTAATGTCAGACTCTGCATGTCATATTTTAGCCGGAAAAGCACTTTAGAAAAAAATTTGTTAAAAAGTGCGCGACTTTCATTAGCTTTGGTTTGTAATTATTTTATTTATTTGAAAGCATCTATATGATGTATGTGGCCGTTTGAATTTTCTTTTACAAGGCTAAAAAACCCATTAAGAATGTGTGGAGACAAGCATTTTTAATTTAATAGCATGATTTCGATTTTAATTGATTGGTCCTAACTTGAATTTAGAAGTGTTTAGCATATGGGATCTGCTTAATTATAATAGAAAAGCTCTCCTTACTTTTTTGTGCATTATATATTTGTTGTCGTAGCTTGAAAAGTTTTTCGTATATTTAAATGAGATAATATAATAATCTCATGTGTTCTTGCAACTCCCTTGAAAAGTTTTATTCAAAGTTTTTGCTCAAATGGTAATTTTTAAAATGAAACAAGATTTGTAACCTTCATGAAAAGAAATAAGAAAATGTCTGTAAAACAAAAAAGAACCACAATCTAGTTTAAAAGTAATGTCTATCAAACAAAGTTTAGTTTTCTTATTGGCAGATTGGACTCTGGATAGAAAGAATAATCTAGTGCCTTTAAAAATGTTAAATGCTATTAAAGCGTGAAATTGACTTGAAAATAACGATTTTTAATAAATTTATGAATTTTAACTTTCTTTTATGATAAACAACAAAGCTTTTGATTAAATTAATTTTTTGTTTCTTTAAAGCACCTTTTTTTAAAAAATATAAATAATTAGCTAAATTTGAAAATATAACTTTTAAAAATGTCTTAAGCAAGAGTAAAATTAAAAAAACTTAAAAAATTAGAACTAATACAACTTCGAGTTTTCGAAATTTACTTATATTTAAACATAATAAGATATTACAAAAATGTGAATTATTTATAACCAAAAGTATCTTAAATTTTTACTAAAAAAAAATATTCCTGACGTTCATTTGGTATTTCCTGGATCTTTTTACAATACCAAAAGTATGTTAAATTTTTACTAAAAAAAAATATTCCTGACGTTCATTTGGTATTTCCTGGATCTTTTTACAATACCAAAAGTATCTTAAATTTTTACTAAAAAAAAATATTCCTGACGTTCATTTGGTATTTCCTGGATCTTTTTACAATACCAAAAGTATGTTAAATTTTTACTAAAAAAAAATATTCCTAACGTTCATTTGGTATTTCCTGGATCTTTTTACAATACCAAAAGTATCTTAAATTTTTACTAAAAAAAAATATTCCTGACGTTCATTTGGTATTTCCTGGATCTTTTTACAATACCAAAAGTATGTTAAATTTTTACTAAAAAAAAATATTCCTAACGTTCATTTGGTATTTCCTGGATCTTTTTACAATACCAAAAGTATGCTACATTACATCTTATATTAAAAAGAAAAAAACCGAGACAAATTAAGTTTTGTAGAGCGCACTCAAGAATATAAATATTTTTTGACCATCTGGCAAAATATTCCTCTATAAATATCTTAAAACTTAAATTAAAAATTGAAAAAATATGTTTAAAATCAGAATCATTTACCACTTTATATCAACAAGAGATCTTTTTTTTTAAAATATATATATAAATCCTAATTATTTGTAAATAAAATTTTTTTAAAGATTAATTTTTTTTCTAACGACGATATTTAATTTACAGTTTGTAGATCATGCAATTCTGTATTTAAGGCAAATGTTTAATTAGGAAGTAATAAATAAGATTTTAGAATAACGTTAATAAAGTTTTGTTTAAAAAATAACAATTTAATATCAGTTATAAGTTTAATTTGCTAATACATGTTTTTTAACGTTATTTATTTAATTTGTTGTACACTTTTATTTTTTTTCCAAAGAAACTAACTCGGGTGGAAAAATTTGGTCCCTGGATTTATTTCTTAATTTGGCAGACTTAAAACTGTAAATAATATTATAAGTTTTAAAGAAAAAACTAAATTTAAAGACAAATAGATTTATTTAACCAGCAATTATCAATTTCAACCTCGTTTAATTATTGCTCTAATCTATTTTACTAATTTTTTCAATAATAAAAAAAATTCAAAAATCGACTAACTAATAAACTAGCTATTGGAATTTTATTTGACCACTGGATAATAATTCATTAACCCAATCTTTAACAATAGAACTTAAAAATCTGAAAATACCCTACACCTTTTTGTTTTTAAACACCCATTACTTTTTATTTAATTTATAGTTTAATTTTACTAAAAAAATAAACATAGTAAATTTTATTCTTTTTATATATTTTTTAATTTTTAAAATCTTAACCAAAAGTTTTCATTTATTTAAAGTATAAAATTATATATGAAGTCTGTAATCTTTCTTCTAAGTTTAATATCTATTTTTAATTTGGATATATGCGACATTGCCCTAAATCTTAAGTCATTAGAACAAGTGTATTTTTTTGTTTCAGTCTCCGGTACCAATATTTTTGACAACTTAATTCTTTAAAGACACATATTTGCTGTTAATTGTAATTTTTACAAGCATTTAGCCGTTTGTTTTTTTAACTATAAATAGATAACATTACCCGTGGAAATTGACAATTAGAAGAAAAAAACAGATCCGGCATAAGAAAAAGAGTTTTATTAACATCAATTTTAATCTGTTTATTTGAAGTTCATAAATATTAATTTCTTCTTATTCTAGTGTACTTTCTTTTTTTTATTGTAAGATTCTTGAAAAATCTTCTATTAATTTTCTTTCTTTTAATTATTTTTTAAAAATACAATAAAGTTATGTGTTCCTTCTTAATAAAAAAAAACCAAAATTTATTTCTTAATTTGGCAGGCTAAAATTTTTAAAAATACATTAAAGTTATGTGTTCCTTCTTAATAAAAATAAACCAAAATTTATTTCTTAATTTGGCAGGCTAAAATTTTTAAAAATACAATAAAGTTATGTGTTCCTTTTTAATAAAAATAAACCAAAATTTATTTCTTAATTTGGCAGGCTAAAATTTTTAAAAATACAATAAAGTTATGTGTTCCTTTTTAATAAAAATAAACCAAAATTTATTTCTTAATTTGGCAGACTTAAAACTGTAAATAATATTATAAGTTTAAAGAAAAAAACTAAATTTAAAGACAAATAGATTTATTTAACCAGCAATTATCAATTTCAACCTCGTTTAATTATTGCTCTAATCTATTTTACTAATTTTTTCAATAATAAAAAAAATTCAAAAAATCGACTAACTAATAAACTAGCTATTGGAATTTTATTTGACCACTGGATTTGCTAAAGTGGCGAAAATTTTACATAAAAAAGCCTTGAATAAAAAATGACTATCTATCTAACTAACTGAGAAAAAAAAGAAAACGTAGCTGGATTGGTACCTTTTCCTTATCTTTATTGTAATGTGGGTTTTTACATAAAAGATATAGGTACCATTTCCTTATCTTTATTGTAATCAAGAATTTTTTACATAAACTCTATTGGTACCTTTTGCCTATCTTTATTGTAATCTCAGAATTACATAAAACATAGGCAAAAAAAAAAAAACTAGCTAGGGTCCTCTCAGAAATTTCCACTGGATTTACGATTACATTTAAACAATTGAAGCTGCAAAAGCTTTTAAACTGAAAGAGGTTGTTGTAAATAATTTTGGTGGAACCAGAATAAAGGTTTTACATTGTAATATCAATAGTAAAGTTCCTTTTGTAGTTGCACCTACAACATAGAATTGAGTTTTTAAAGTTAAGCCATTAAGAAATATAACTAGGGAAAGAGTAGTTTTTATTTTTTAGTAAAAATAATGAGGGGTGTTTTAACTTTGGCAGGATATTTTGCAAGCGATCCCTATTAAAATCAACCCAACTTTTTGTTTTGGCAAGATTTGAGTTAAGACATAATTTGTCAGCCTTTATCTTCTAACTCTATAAAATCTAGTTTTAAATAAAGAAATAGGGCAATATTGCTGCATACACCGTATAAATTAAAAAGGAATTCATACGTTTTACTGAGACACTACTCATGTATATATTCACCTTTTTCAGTTTTATTCTAAGCCAATTTTACGTGCAGCAGCTGTATATTTCTTTAAATCTATAAGTTTTTTCCCTTTTTAAATCACTTTTGGTTATGGTAGACAGCAGGCTTCTTCTTCTCTTTGTTTAACTAATTTGGTTTTGTGTATTTCTTTCTTTTATTTTATACCAGGGTAATATCTAAAAAGTTGAAAATATTGGTTGCTTAAAAACAAATACAAAGATAAAAACAGAGATTTCAATGAATTTAAATTCAGCATCTACACTTAAAAAAGAGATTGTGCTATAAAAATATAATCATGGTAGCTTTGTCAAGTTTCTTTGTAAATACACGTAGTTGGTTCAAAAAAACCAAGAACTAACGTAAAGTATTCTCATATTTGTTTCTGATATAATTAACATGCTTGGAAACTATTTTTAACAAATTACTTTGACTACTAAATCAAAAATAGAATTTAATTAATTTTAAGGCTTACAAATGCTCAAAAATTGGTGCAAGTTAATTTTCGAAAAGGCCTGGGTTCTTGAACCATTTCAAACCTTGAGAGAAAAAAGACACCTGCCCAAAATAAAAAGTTATTTCTGTCTTTTCGTTTAAATTTTAGTTTTAGAAGTTAACAACCTGCTTGATTAATTTTAATACTGAGATTCATAGCAGCTTTATTTTAATTAAGACAATCGCTCTTTAAATTTATTATTATTTTTAAAAGTGTTCAATTCTAAATATTTCTAGTTTATATTTCATTTATTATTACTTTCACTGAGATACAACTTTCTAAGTCTGCTTATTATTGGAATTAACGTCTTATTTTAAAAAGTGTTTTTAATAATAAACCTGATCAAAGATCTATTAACTGAAATTAGAAATGAATTGGCCAAATAAGTTTTAATATTTAATGAATTTCCTCTGTTTCCTAAATTCTAAGTGAATATTGTTTTTCATTGTATTATATGTTGAGACTTGAGTGGGACTGACTAATAAATCCAACGAGAAACCCATGGCGTGGATGGAAATGTATCTCAAGACTGAAGCATACATTAAAAACAGAGTTTGTCAAATGTCTTTTAAGATCATCTTTTTTGACGAAGAATAATATATTCACTGAATTAATTAAAAACTAATAATTAAGATCTCTGGAGTATCTATCAAGGTTAATCCTGTTTTAATTCAATAAAACGTGTAAAATATGCTCCTAATCGTTAATAAATACTATTAAATTATTAACAATAGAAGTTATTTTTGTTTTAAACTCCAAAATGCTAATATTTGCTTTTAGCAACAAAGTAAAAGTTGAAAGTTCATAGCACTCTGGTATACTTGTTAATAATATTTTAAATATTTGATTAAAAATGTCTTTTTCTAATATCTATTTATAATTGTATTCTCAAAAAAGAATTTAAGTGCTTGGTTATATTGCTTTTAGCACTATTAAAAATTTAATCTATCATATCAATTTTCTCTTTTTTCGTTAGGTGCTAAATTAAAAGAGATTACATCAAGAATGCTGTAATAATTATATTTTAGTTTTCATGTGAAAAATTCTTCTGCTTATTTTTATTTTAATTCTCTTTTAAAATTTTTCACTCTTTAGATCGGCAGAATTATAAGAGAACTCTTTATTTGTGAAATGTATAATTAGTTTTTACATCCGTGTTCTTACAGATAGGTCTCTTGAGACTTTAAACTAAGATTGGCGTTTCTAAAAAGTTCAAAAGATTCTGGTTCATTTTACTGGGTTAATTAAAACTAGTTTTTAGAAAATACTCTGTTTATGATTTATTAAAATATTTTACATACATAAGTTTAATACATTAATAGCAGTCAAGCTAAACTTAGTTCTTTTTAAATGATTATAGTGTCGTATGTTAAAGAATAAAGATTAAAATTAGACCAGCTTACAATAATACTTGCGTTTAAAATATCCCCAAGAATGGTTGTTAACCAAGAAAAAATAGCTGAGGCCATAAAAATGATAATAGAAGCGATAGATGAAGATCCCAATAGAGAAGGATTAGTGGAAACTCCTAAAAGAGTTGCTAAAATGTACGCAGAACTGTTTTCTGGTATAGAACAAGATGCAAAATGTCATCTTTCTAAAACTTTTAAAGTTGGAAGTAATGATCTAATAGTAGAAAAAGACATCAGCTTTTACTCTATGTGTGAGCATCACTTTTTGCCTTTCTTCGGTAAAGTACATATAGGTTATATTCCTAATGGAAACGTTGTTGGGCTATCAAAACTTGCTAGAACAGTTGAAATGTATTCAAGAGACCACAGATTCAAGAGAAAATGACATCAGAAATTGCTGAAGCTATAATGAATTGTTTAAAACCCAAAGGCACTATGGTAATAATTGAAGCTCAACATATGTGTATGTCTATGAGAGGAATTAAATGCCATGGCAGTTTGGTTTCAACTGTTTCGCATACAGGAGCATTTTCTGATAATCCAATTTTAAAGAAATGAAATGTTTTCAATCGTTAAAAGATGATTGAATTGTGTCTAATTATATCTGTAATACACAACATATGCTTGTTGATTGCAGATATATTTTATAATACGAAATAATTAAAGGAGCCATCTTGTCACTTATTTTGTTTCTTAAGGCAATTTTATTTCTACAATTTCACCTATTTAAGATAATTTTTAGTAAATTTTCTTGATTAAATCTTCTTCCATTTCGCTGGTATCTTTTTAGACTCTATTTAGCAAAGTAGAGATAAGGTAAATGCAAACCGTTGTTTTCTTCAGGATAATTATTGTTAGAATGGGTAATTTTAATACCATTATAAATTATCTTGAAGCAGGCCATTTATAAGCTTAGTAATAAATATTAAATAAATAAAGTCGTATTTGTCACTTTAAAACACCCTTAAACATTATTAATAAAAGTTTTTTTAATCATTTACCAAGCAATTTTTAAATTGATTAATATTATATAGACTCGTTTTGTTTAACACTTCAAATAATTAAGATTTATAAAATATTTTTTTTAAGGCTTTTATTTATTAATAGGTGAATCAACTAAGAATTATGTGGGTTGTTTTTTAAAACACGATGGTATACATTAACAATAAAGTTTGCCTTTAAAAAATTCATTTTTAGTTTATCAAGCTGAACGGTTTCTTATATTTTTCACAGTGTCTGTGCTTTATATGGTTGTTTTTATTTAATAATTAACATGAGTAAAGACGAATTGATACATTTTATCTGTGATATAATTAATGTGCTGCAATTTAGTTATAATTAATCTTTGTTTTAAGCTGTTACCATTCTTTTCAGCATGATTATTGCTAATCAAACTGTTTCTATAATATCTTTGTCTTGTGACAACCAAGATAGAGTAAGATCTTCATCATTAAAGTATTTAATCATTTGGGGTATTTATTTAACTTATATTAATAGAGGATAACACAACAATCTTCTTTTATTAGAAAACCTTTTTGAAATTTGCTGATTCATTTATACCAATTATATTAAATAGACCATCTAATAATAAATTTTTCTGACCTCTAACTTAATATTTACGGCTAAATTACATTACTATATCTCTGCTTTATAGGTTCTAAAACAACTGAATCAAACGACGTTTTTAATTCTACTATGGCACTGGGCTGTTCCAAAAGCTTTTAATGAATTTGTAGCTTGAAATATTCTCCGAAACCTTAAATAATATTCTACATTTGTTTACCGACCACAAAAGTATAATGTCAGTCTGGTTTCAATGTAGGATCTGCAACAAATAATAGAATTTCATTTTCATAATGTTTCTTTAAATAATTAGATCTTTTTCTTCCTTCTTTATAAAATATCATGTCAGAAATAGCATTATTTTGTTCTGTAACCACCATAGATGTTTTGTGCCTTTTAATACCCAACTTAAAATTTATTCCATATCCTTTTAAGATATGCTTCCTAATTAAAAGATATCTAAGTCAATGAACTAGTAGAGATTCTTGCCCAAATATACTAGTGCCATTCCAAAGCTCACAAACACCAACCTCAATAATACTAGTGCAAAAAATTCTTTCTTTTTAGTATGTATACTGAAGCTAAAACTTTCATAGATTACTGTTAATTTAAAATAATAAGTTCAAATTGTGATAAAATAAATTTGCATGTTATCATTGGGTAAATCTGAGGTGTTAGTAATAGATACGGTTGTTATTTTATATTCATTCAGTGGTAAAATAGTAGAAAAAGCATTTATTTGAAAGTAGAGGAGGTCTATAAAGGAAAATGACCGGTGTAAGCAAACAACCGCTGCAGAAGGACGGCAGAGAGTAGCCCTATAAGATTCTCGAACATGACATAATGAGTCTTTTTAAACTTTAATTAATTAACTAAAATATAAATATAGATTATATTTATCGATGTACTCAATATATATTCTGTATGGCTATAATTGTAGTTAATTGAACAATAATTATCGTAAAAGTATTTTCAGTGCCATCAGATAAATATTTCACTGCTGTTTCACATTTTTTGTTTTTGTTATAGACACCCTAATAATATATAAATGATAAATAATCTTATAACACGAATCTTTCTAGATATTAAACTAAAAATTTATTGAATTACTATTTGTTATATTTTTTTAACTGTAACGCTAAATCTTATAACACGAATCTTTCTAAATATTAAACTAAAATTTATTGAATTACTATTTGTTTTATTTTTTTAACTGTATTGCTAAGTAGCAGTTGAATGTTAATATATCATCTAAACACGCTTACTTTTCGAATTTACTTAAAATATAGACACATAATTTTAAAACCAATTACAACAATCATAAATCAGTAGTTTCTTATCAATTTATTAAATTTATAATGCTTAATTATCTCTCTTTTTTTTCAATTTTAATTGTTATGCCAGTTATTAATTAAATTAGTTTAACTCTCACATTAATGTCTATTATACGTGTTTTGATTTACCAACTGATTATAATCTTAATATTCATCTTTATTAGTTTTATACAGTTCCAAATCTATAATTTATTTGATTTCTTAATTATAGACTTTGATATAAATGAAATCCATAACTTTTAATCTGAACAATTTGTTAAATATTCCATAAACAGATAATTCTCATCGTTTTCAATTTTATCATACTCACAACCAATTACTCTCAACTGATATATTGTTTTAAAGTAGAGTATTAAAACAATGCTAAACGCTATTCAAAAGAATATATACATAAAATTTCGACATACAAGCTTAATAAAGCTTTATTTATTGAGCCCATTAAATATTTGTTCAGTTTTACCTGTTTCTATCATTCTTTAATTACTTTTTCTACTGTTTTCTTTCTTTAATTATTTTTTTGCTGAAAGAATTTACATAGTCAAACGAAAAGTTTCTTAAAATTGAAAATAACTGAAATTTAAAAGTGTGTATTATAAAATAAAAAGCGGGTTTAATTTTAATTATAACACCTTCATTCGATTTTAGTCAATATGGTATTTAATGTTCTACTTCTTATATTCTATTTGAAAGTATTTTTTTGCTAAAAATGGCTTCTTTTGCCTGAAGTTTTTTCCCTAGTAACAAAACGTGTTCGGGAAATTCAAAAAAATGAAATTTCAAAAGAGTGAAATATAAAATACAAAAGATTTCCTGTTCTTAATTATAACTAGCTCATTTAATATAAGTCAATATGGTATTTAATGTTCTACTTCAAATCTTTTATTTCTCAGTATTGTTTTAGTAAATTTGCGTTTTTTTGATCGACTGTTTTTCCCTAGTAGAGAAACGCGATTTTTAAATTTACCAAAAACTGAAAAATCAAAAATGAGGCAAAGAATATATTTTTAAACACAGTATCTGTTCTGATTTCATGATTTTTGAAATTTCATTCTACTTTTATATTAAATGTCTTGCTAGTCGCATTATAATAAAGCGGACCCAGACTTAAAAGGCGGTTTATCTTTAACTTCAACAGTCAGCTAATACATTTCTAAACAAACAGATTAATCTATAAAAAAAAAAATTTATTAATTAATTGATCTTACTATCACCTACAAAAAAGGTAACTTTTAAAACATCCTACACTGTTGATAGAGATCAGTTGAAACTTCTGGTGTTACACACCTACCATACTATTAAGGCTTTGGTTACAAGAGGGTTATATTTACAAGTTGATTACTAAGTTATCTACAATTAATGCAGACCTCTTCTTAATCATTGCTAACAAATACTTAATTAGCAACTCCTTTCAAAGGCCTAAATTTTGCAATTAATGTCTATTTCACCTCTTATTTATTAAATTATCCTTTATACACTAACTTGATACAATCTTACTTTTAATAATTAATCCCCTTTATGATTATTAAATTATTCTTTATACACTAATTGATACAATCTTACTTTTAATAATTAATTAACCTTTATGATTATTAAATTATCCTTTATACACTAATTGATACAATCTTACTTTTAATAATTAATCCCTTTATGATTATTAAATTATCCTTTATACACTAATTGATACAATCTTACTTTTAACAATTAATCCCCTTTATAAACAAATAATCCTTAAAACAATTCTATTGTAATTACTAATTCTTAAAAAGTTTTTAATGATCCTGCGGCTGGTTCACCGACCGCAACCTTGTTACGACTTACATCTTATCTACTTTTCATTATTCAGAGCCTAAACTCTTCATCCTGAAAAACATCTGAGATAGTGACGGGCGGTGTGTACAAGCTACAGGGACATATTCAATACCCATTGTTGATACATACTTACTAGGAATTCCTCTTTCATATCTGCCTTACAGCACATAATCCATCAAAACATTTTCCAAATTATTTATTTATATGCTATTGTATTGCGCGTGCAGCCCAGGGCATCTAAGGGCATCTCTGATCTGTTATAGCCTCTTCCTTCCTGTTTCGTATGAAACATGTCTAAAGATCTCACTCATTCAAGCATTTAAGCTCAAAGTCATCCCATCAATTTCCAACGACCATGCACCACTTTCGTGAAACTCTTTTCTACATTACACTTGGCCCTGGTAAGTTTCCTCGCGTTGAGTCAAATTAAGCCGCACAATCCACTCCTTGTGGTGTAGCTCCGTCAATTTCTTTAATTTTCACTCTTGCGAGCATACTATCCCCAGAGCCCGAACTCTAAGATTTCTCCCTGTCCACTGTTACCAATGAACATGTCGGCATCTTTTACTGCTGGAACTACTGCGGTATCTAATCACTTTCGATACTCCAGCCTTCGTCCTTGATCATTAAATACCTACAAGAACATCGCTTTCGCCTCGCTTAGTCCACCAGGGGTCTTGGCATTTCATCTCTCGCCCTGGTATACTATGTTCCCCATCGATTTTTCAATTACTAATTTAAAAGATTTCTCATCTTAATTTAATTTTTTATGACTACGGACTTTTTAACTGCAGCATCTCTCATACACACTCTTGGAGTCGGTATTACCGCGGCGGCTGGCACCAAACTTGCCCTCCAATTCTCCTATTCATCTTTACTAAATAATCTATTTCACGTCTCATAACTGCCTCCTACAAAGAGTGGGCAATTTTCGCGCCTGCTGCCGGTCCATGGACGTGGGAGCTATCTCTCAGGCTCCCTCTCCGGTATCAAACCCTGATTTCCCGTTACCCGTCATTGTCTTGGTAGTCCATTACACTACCAACTAACTGATAGTCCTACGTCTTATTCTGTTCTCTCTTAGCTACATTTTCACGTAGTTATCTTAAACAAACAGACTAAATAATCGTAGTTCTACTGAGCTGTTCGTCCTTATTACATAAACATGCATGGCTTAATCTTAGAAACTAGCATCTACGTCAGGCAGAATCAACCTGGTGTTCTTTTTATTAAATTCTTCTATTTTCTTTTCCATATATATTCCTTGAAATTTCAGATTAGAATCTGTTTTGTTTATTTCTAAATTATCTTCACTAATTCTATTTCAAAACTTACGCACCTAATTTATTTAGACAGCTTAATAGCTCAACTTATGAGTTCAGAATGTTACTTCTTTCCTCATAATATACACCAAAAAAGTTCATTAATAATTAAATCTATAAATTGTTTATAATAAATTCCTATCTAAAAGTTTTTTTATTCTTTTTTTTTAAATTTAAAATAATTAAATATTAGAAATAAATTTCTTGTAAGAATAAACATCATTAATATAATTACTTTGTAATTGAAAGATACATTCATTATGTATTATTGTTTTCGGAATTAAATAATTTAAACATTATGATTTATACCCTTTTATCTTACTCATAATCATCTTCATTACTGCTTTCTGCTACTAATAATTCATTCAAAATGTTTTATTGTCTTACCAATCACTCTATATTATTAATAAATCTCTTTGTTTAGCTTATGAACTCTTTATTTTTTTTATCAATTAATAAAGATACAAAGTAGAACTATTTGTGGTTTGTATCATTTATTAATTTTAAATATTCTTGTTTTTGATATAATATTTCTCTTTAGCATCTTTTTCACAATCTACAACACTAATTTTTTATTCCATGAATTTATTTTTATATTTGAAGGCAGCTTATTAATTTATTCACTTTTCTTTAATATCATCTATTTGGAAATTTTGATTGAGAATTCCAACTTTAACTCTAAATACATTTGATTGAGACTTAAAAGAGATCTTAACATTTAATACTTTAAACTTTATTTAATTGTAATAGTAATTTATTTCTACTTAATTTAAAATTGCTTGTATTTTTTAATTTTAAAAAACTAGTCAAGTGGTTTTGAAAAACAGCTAGTAATAGTTTCTGAAAATTTACTCGTCTAATAATTATATTTTACTTCTCCTTTATGTTTCTCTTGAATGAACCAAGCAACAGATACTTACTATTAGTTTCTGAAAAATTACTCGTCTAATAATTATATTTCACTTCTCCTTTATGTTTTCTCTTGAATAAACCAATCATCAGATACTTACTGTTCAAAATTTATTGGTTCATTTTTACTGGAAAAAACTATAAATAGGAAAAAAAATAAGGAGAAGCATGATTAACTCTACAACTTACAAGTTACAATTCCTAAGAACGAGCTAAGCGCAACTGAAGGTGAGCCAGATGATACTTTAAATAAAACTCTAGATCTTGATGCTTTATTTGGCCATATGCCCTACAGCATTTTCCGTACAACTTTTCGTCAAAATATTCATGTTGATTTTTCAAATTCAAGTGCTGATTGCTATATTAAGTCCAATAAAATAAAAACGTTTTACACTCTCCAAACTGACGAAAACCCCTCTTGTGATATAAGAGGTTTAACCTATGTAAGAATAGGTGATTGCAGAACAACTAATTTTGGAAATTTAGATATATATTTCGTCTTACTGAATTCGAATCTTACAAAAGAAGAATTTAAAGCAGAAGTATATACAACTCTTAAAGAAGGAATAAAAACTTCTGGTGTCAAAGCACCTTCTTGGAACTTTTCAACTGTTACTCAAAATAATAAAAATCCAGATATTGAAGCTACTGAAAAGATAATGTGCAATGTAAATTATTCCGATTTTTTGAAGTAGCAGATTTCTTAATCAATGAAAAGTTTAGCGATGATAACTTAGTTGTATTTTTTGAAAATTTCGGAAACAAGAGAGATACTATTTCTAATTCATTAGATTTTAGTAAAATAAAAGAGAAAATTAATTCAACATTTACAAGTGAAGCGGAGAAGTACATTACAGTAGATGTATGTATTTCAACATCTTTTGGTAATGGTACTGTGACAATAGCTAATCAAAATTTCTTTGAAGAAGTGGGTATAAAACCCAATTACTGCCCGCTATTTTCTTCTACAATGCTAAACTGTTCTTACAATTCTGTTGGTCCTGAGCATCGAATCGGTGTATTCAAAAAATGTTTAAAAGCCAACTTTTACTCGACTTACAAGTATGTGTTTGACTTCGATTACTCGCCTAGCTACATTTTTCCCATTACAAATTCTATACTATTGACTAAGCTATATAACCACAGAATCTTTAGCAACAAAGATACTTTATTGAACTTAATATCAAAATATGCCAACATCAAAGACAGCTATATCTCTGGAGTCACCAACGGAACATGTTGGTATAGGACAGAGCTCAGAACTAAACTTC
Source organism: Arctopsyche grandis (assembly GCF_051622035.1). Classification (NCBI taxonomy): domain Eukaryota; kingdom Metazoa; phylum Arthropoda; class Insecta; order Trichoptera; family Hydropsychidae; genus Arctopsyche; species Arctopsyche grandis. The sequence goes on from NW_027518517.1 coordinate 22,186, forward strand.
AAAATTCTTCTAGAATTATTGAAAAACTTAAAAGATACATTGTACCAAAAAACTTCAGCTACTTTCACTCAGATAATTTTTTCAAAATTTTGTTAAAGAACATTCATACTTTTTTAACCGTCATAACTAAAACTGTTTCAGGTTCCGAAGTGACTACACCTGATAGTCTTATTAATTCTTTAATAGCTGAGTCTATTTTTAAATCCCTATACATTAGTGGCCTACCAACGGTCTGTAATTTTTCTAAAGAAATCAAAGATAAAATTCTTGAACTCCAGCCAAATTTTGAAAACTCTGTCGGTCAAATTCAGAATTTGAGAGAAATTACTAGTGAAATTTATAAAATGTTGAATAAAAAAACCAAAATCAAACTTTTAGTCAGCCAAGTAAAATACAATAGTAGACTTGCTGACTATAGGAAATTTCTGCTTATAAAACTTCTAAAGCAGTCATACAATTATAGAAAAAAGAACCAACAATTTTTTATTAAAAAATTTCTACTAGCTTATCTAGTAGAAAAAACTCATAATAAAAAATTAAAAACAGATGTGCTGAAAGTAACATTAGAGACAACCAAAGAAGTGTCAGTGTTGGCTATGATCACAAAAATAGTTGAGCACAGCGGCGTTGGGCTAGTGGTCGGCTTGCTGATTCACTCCCGAACTGCCCGGGTTCGAGCCTCGCTTTGGTAGGTAAAAGAACATTAACCGGGACGCCGTTACAAAAGTGGGCGCTAGTTGTAATAACCCCACTATAAAAAGACTAAGACAGTATGGTACTGTCTCTAATTATAACGCCAGCTCAGGGTCAATGGGACACTTAGTCCTAAGGCTAGCCGACCGTCGGCAGAGGGATTAAGCTGGCATAAGGGCCGTGGGGGGTTTACGCAGCAATGCGGTTCCCCGACCGGATTACAGAGAAACACACGAAGAAAACTAACAAAGTATTAACAACTACAGCTTAAATAAATCCGAACATTTTTTTTTTTTTAGTTGAGCACAAAAGTGCAACTCAAAAATCAACTATAGCAAAAATCTGGTTTGATCTGTTTTCCCAGACATTTTTTTCGAACGATAGAAATGGTGCTTTAAAAGAAGTAATTGATTATATGGAGAATGAAAATATTACTTGCCTTTATTCGAATTCGAGGAGAGTTAGATTGACTCTGACTAAACTGAGCTACAACTACAATTTTGAAAAAGGAAGAAGGCCTTATGAAGAAAAAAAGGCACTTCTTGCAGATTTTCTTTCTAGAATGGACAATCAACCAAAGCCAAAAACAGTTTTGGTTGGTGAAGAATTAATAAGATATTTGCATGCAAATTTTAAATATACCAAATCTTTGAGTCGAATCAAAGATATTTTATTTGATTTTACTTACGGGTTTTGTCCCGTAAGAAATGAGTTTTTTATTAAAAATAAACTTAATACGTTGGCTGGTTTACTAGCCAACAAAAATATATTTATTGAAACTTTAGATCTGGTGAAAAATTGGTCACCAGATTTATTTAAAATGTCAGATAGAGTTACGTATTTTTCTGAAAACTCTATTAATTTTTCTCCCGAGCTAGCTCTCAAATATGAAGAGTTAGTAGCTATCGATCAAGAGGAGTGGGAAAAAAGTTCGGTTAGAACTGACATTTTAAATGCCTCATACTATGATTTGTTTTATGCAATAGTTAAGAAGGCTCCACCATATATTCCGTTTATTTCAATAATAAAAGAATATGGTGAGACTAATGGAGTTGGGCAAGAAGAATCACTCGCCGAACCAACCAACTCAATTAGTGAAGTTATTTTAGATGAAATTCCTGAAGAAACAGTCGTGCCCGAAAATTTCAATTATGATGATGATTTTGATTTCATAAATGATGATAATAATCATCAAGTAGAACAAGAAGCTGAATTTGCTGAAAATTTGCCCTTGCACGAAGTCATTAATGAATCAAATCATTTTTCGTGTTTTGAACTAAGAAATACAACTATTTTATCAAGTCCACTTACAATTACAAGTTCAATTTCTGTTTGCCTTCCAAATAATTATGAAAATTCTGAAACATTATTTGTTTCACACACACACAAAATTTTTCAAAAATTCAATTACAAAAGCTTCAATATTGCTGAAGTCAAAATAAGTTGCTTTGAAGAACAATTTTCATTAATTGATTTGAAAATTTTTATTAAAAGAATGGAGAAGCAAAAAATAATCAGTAAAATTTCAAACAACAAGTTTCGGTTCAGTTTAAAGTCGAAACTGACTGGAAAGTTTTTAGACTCAGAGAATATTTTAAAAAATGTTGAAAGATGTTTAAGTGCTATCCCAGGTAAGAAAGCAACAGCATCTAAGTTAATTCAACATTTAACATATGAACGCCGACCAGAAATAAAGAGCTACGAAAATTTTTTACACTGTCTTACTGAAGAAAATGAATTAAAGTGTGAAAATAAAATCGAGGTGGAATACTTCTATAAATAAATAAAAAAAAATTTTATAATCTTTTTTCATTTTTTTAATTTGTCTATTAGTTTTTGGCTTGCCTCTTCTTTTTTTACATAAAATCATTTAATCCGTCTTTTTTTGCTTTATTGTAATTTCATTTTTTACATAAAATCAATTAGGCGGTTTTCCTTATCTTTATTGTAATGAAGAATTTTTACATAAAATCAATTAGGCGGTTTTCCTTATCTTTATTGTAATTTGGATTTTTTACATAAAATCAATTAGGCGGTTTTACTTATCTTTATTGTAATTTGGGTTTTTTACATAAAATCAATTAGGCGGTTTTCCTTATCTTTATTGTAATTTGGGTTTTTTACATAAAATCAATTAGGCGGTTTTACTTATCTTTATTGTAATTTGGGTTTTTTACATAAAATCAATTAGGCGGTTTTACTTATCTTTATTGTAATTTGGATTTTACATAAAAGATAAGCAACAAAATAAGAAACTAACTAGGGGCGTTTTTGAAATCGTACTGGATAACTAACTAACTTAAAGATGCCTAGTTTCTTTTATTTTGTCACTCTTCTTCGTTTAGATTTCTACTTCTTTTTGATTTGTTTTTTTTTTCTAATTAGAATGGCATTTGAAAATTTTGGGGTATTATTTTGTATACTTACTTTTAGGAGTCTAATTTAAATTAATTTTTTTCCAAGAAACAGATGTTGAGCTGGTTGTGTGATTCTCTATTCCGTACGAATAACACTTTCTATTCAAAGAAATTTTGCTTCAGAGTTCATCATTACTTATTATATATTTCCCCAACACTAATTTAAAGCACTCTTTTTTTAGTAAAATTTTTCAAGTACATAATGTAGAGCTCAAGATAAGTTAAATCAGACAATAGTAATATTTAGTGATTAATTATTTAAAATCTAAGTTTTATAATCTTTTCATAAAAACCTCAAAATAAAAGATTATAATTAAAGTGGTGTTTTTTTTTACATAAAAACGGTACGTTGTTATTTTTTAATAAAGAATATATTTATTAGAGTATATTGAGCAGGCCGTATAATTTTAAGAATCAAATGTAGCAATTTGTGATTTAGAATTTATTTTATAATTAATCTATATCTAGCTTTAAAACCTTTTTCGTATTTAATATATAATGCCGTATTTAGCAATCTGTAGCTCCAATAATAATAGCAAAAACTTAAATTAAAAACTTAAAAACTGTTTTCGCAATATTTATTTAAATATTCTTTTTCAGCCCGTAAAAGAACTCATTTGTCACTTTTGAGCATAATTTAAACAACCTGTTAGTAGAAAACAAAAATTCACAATAGATGTTTAGCTGTGGTTTTCGAAGATATTTAATCTCTAGGAATAGTTTAAATTTAAAGAAATGAAACCAATCTTCTACGTTTGGAAAACCACTAGTTTTATACATTAAAAGCATCAAAATTTCATGTCTAGATGTTTTTATCTTTCCTCTTTGAAAGGGGATTACTTATTTTCACTCACTTTATTTATACAGGAAAAATAAAAATAAAATTTCGTAAAATCCTATTTCTTTTAATAGAAAGCAGTCGTCTTTTTTAGCTTATTTTCTGTTATTTAATTTTACATATTACTTTTTTAATCAACCTTTTTAAATATTTAAAGTCTACTATAATGTAGTAGAAAGCTGAATTTAAAATTAATTTCTTGTTTAGGAAACCAGTTAAGCCTTTTGTACGTATAGTAGTAATATTATAAAATCTCTTTTTATTTTTTTTTCCTCTTGTACTGTAAAATCCAAACTTATATCTCCCATGGTTAAAAATATATCTTCAAAATAAGTTGAGGTAAATATTAAGGCCATTGGTCTGCGAATTAGGCCTGTATCTCTTTTATAATTACTAATATTGAATCATTTTCTTCTACTTTAAATTCTATTTATTTTTTATTTAATTCTTATCCTGTGAAATAAGGAGGATGAAATAATAAAACAAAATTCACAAAAACAAGATTAATGAAAAATAATATAGCATGAAACCTCCCTAAGGTTCTAATCGCTTTGTAAAAGGTGGGTTTTATCTTTAAAGGCTGAATTAGATGCTTAAATGCTAAGATTTGAAGTTAAATTTATGAATTATTTTTTTAGTAAAAGTTTAAGAAGAATAGTTTAAGTTTTAGACAAATAAAAATTCATCAGACTCATTTACAAATCAAAACAATGGGTTTGTTATATAAATTAGCACATCATGAGTTATTTTATCTCTTCAACTATTTTAAATCTGCAGAGAGGAATATGTGATTTATTTTTCTCACTGGTTATTCCAAATGATAAATTAGAGTGCTATTTAAAAATGATTATAACTTCTTGCTTTTGTGTAGTTTCGGTTCGGTTAAGTAGAATTTTCTTCTTTAAATGGGCTATTTTAAAACTATCAATCAATAATATTATTAAACTTGCTGCTGACAGTTAGATTTCTTTTTAAAGCGTACTGTAGGCTAAAATATCTATTTTACATAAAACAAGATCAGAACAAATTTAGAGATCTAATATAGTTTATTCGAGTTATAAAACTTTAGAAGTAGATAGCAAATTCTTTATATGTTTTTTTTAAGTATTAACGAACAGATTTCATTTTAATCAATTAAAAAATCATCATTTCCAAGTCGTTTTCTATATGAATGTTTCAAAAGATATAGATTGTGAACATTCTGATTTAACTTCTTTATCTTTACCTTTTTGTTTTTTTAACATATTCAAACAATATTGTAACGGTTAAATAGGTCGCTTTTATATAAAAGACATAAGCTCTTTGAATAGTGCTTTTTTCAGCTTTAAATATTATTGAAATGTTTTAAAATTGATCTTTAAACTCGTTTTTATTCTTCTGTTTTGAATTAGTTCATATCCTGCTTAATGAATAAAAAGTTTCTATCAAACAAGATAAAATTAAATTAATAAAAAGCCAAGAATATGATTTCTGTAATTGAAATTAAGGAAAATAATTTGTAGAATTTGATTTTTATTTAATTATAGTTCAACCCATGAGCTTAGTAATTATGCTTAGTCTAAATTTTATTTTTCATAATCTCGTTTTAAAAATTCTTAAAAGATCAAGAACTACGTTACGAAACTTTCTTGTCAGCTTTTTAAGATTTCTTTTATACCTGCATAATGGGCCTGAAGTGTATATTTTTTTAGCTTTTTGCTATAATGATTTTCTTTAGGTGATATGGCAATATTTTTATTTAATTAAAATATTTCTCTCTACCAATAGATTGAGGCACAAATTAGCCAATAAAAGCGGCTTGTTTTTTATTAAAAAACTTAAAAAAAAATGAGTTACTCTTAATAATACTTGCATTCACGTGTGATGAAGTTAATTAGCTTCTAGATGTATACATATTGTATTTTGACTTGTTTTAACGATACCATTTAATTATTCAACAACAAAAACATCATAAATAAACATAGTAAAAGAGATCTATTGGGTTCAATATGAGTTATAATCTCGATTAATAAAGAATAATTTACCAAATTAATTATTGAATAAATATAATATTACTTTCTTTATAAATTAACTTAAAATCAGATAAAATTTTCTAACATTCTATTAAAATACTTTTTTTAATAAATATGTTTATAAATGTTATGGATATTTATATTAAATGTAATTTCAACAAATAGTACTAATATATAATATAGTTCAGTTAAAAGTTCATGTTTGTTTTTAACTTAAATTTACTTAATGTTTTTTCAAAAATGGATAGTTCTGTTAGTAAAGTAAGAACCTCACCATTTTTGTTTGTAAATTTTGGGAAAAATTCTTACGAACTATTAGTGTAAAGTTATTACCTGCTGAGGAATCTTTTTAATTTTTGTTGATCAAAATTTGGCATAAAAGGCTTTTTGAGTTCATATAACACCAACTGTATTCATAGTTGTGCTCATTTATTTTTGATTAGCCTTCTTTTTTAATTGTACAGAACCACGAAAAAGATGAATTATAATGTTTATATAAATAAATAGAATTTTTATCAGTTTAATATTTTTTTTTGGCTAAGTATGGGTGTTTTTTTGCTAACCCCTAATAGCTTTAATGTGATATACTAATTTCTCTGTCTAGTGTCGTTTTTCAATTTTATTTTTGATAATTTTGATATATGAATCACAAAGAAATGTAATAAATCTCAGATCTGATTAATATTAGTGAAAACAAATTATTTAAATGAAATTAAAACTCCGAGAGTATTTAAATTTATAACACTTCAAGGTGATCTATTGAAAAGAGCTGTCGCTCTTCACTTTCTAGCATTTGCTTTTATACAAATTATCAATCAACTTTAAATTGAGTTCTTCTGCAGTTTCACCTAAAATTATTATACTATCAACAAAACAGATACTATATAATTTGTCCAGGCTTAGAAATGCTTTTAATCTTATCCGTTTGGTCTTATATGAATTTATCAACCAACAAGGGAAATGTTGGTCTATCTTGTCAAACAACCCCTTTTATTAAGAAACGTGCTGAAATAACAGTTGAATTAATTCTAACTACAATTCAGTGTAAGAAAAAAATAGTTCTAATGCAATTAATAATCTTTAAACTAAAACCCCCTTATCATAGAGTTTGATAAACAGAGACGAATTGTAAACTAGATCCATGACCTCAACAAAATAAGATAAAAAAAACCTAACCACGTCTATTTAAGTTTCAAACACCTGATTATACGCAAATACAATCACTCCTAAAAGCAATTCAAACCTCGCAACTCTTTAATGAACCCGATTAGTTCATATCTGAAAATTAAAAACTATTTATTAAACTCTGTTTTTTTGAAAAAGATATTTAAATACAACCAAAAAGTGTCTAATTAATTTGATTTTTTTTTAAAAATATCAGTATCGTTTGTATCATCACATTTATACATCTACACCAACTTAATCTTTCTAATTTCTTAAAGAGTCAATACATTAACTGAAAGTTTAACAACTTTACTCATGGTTTTTTTGTATCGAACATCATTACTCACGATCTTTTAAAATTGACAAAGAATATAAATCAAGCTCGAGCTTCATTACTTTTCAGCCTAGGAATAGTATCTCCTATCTCATACTAAACACGACAAATATCAGTATCACTACATGTCTCAGAAGGCCCTTTCTTTTCAACTACAAACACATGAGTCTCTTTTTTCTCAGCTAGCTTACAGTGTTTATTCTTTAAAATTTCCGCGTTCTCTCATCACAAATTAATCTAGTTAGTTAACCAAAGAGTATTCTTTTGAGTTTTATGATGTCGCAAAATGTGGAACTTATTATCTTCTCCACGAATCTTGAAAAATTAGAATTCTTTTAAAATTCACATCCTCTTTTATTGTAAGTAAAATGCTTTTTCTTTTAATTCTTACAGGCTGCACTTTTAATTTTTTTCTTCGGTATTTTAACTTGCTCAAAACTCTTTGCAAATAACTGTGCCGTTTTGGCACTCACGCCGAAAGAATCCTCCGCTCTTTTGTGTTAATTAACATATTAATCACAACTGAAGAAAACGTTTACAACTACCGCCCGGGATATTCACAATGAAAACCGCCAAGACGCTCACGTTTCTTTTCACTTAATTAGACATCCTCCCGACATATACAAAGGGGTTTCATAGCTATCTTTAATCCTACCTTTTTCAACTCAGTTTTAATTTGTTAATAATTAAAACCTCAAAATATTTCTCAATACAGCTATAAAAATATCATTAATCATAATCATCAAAAAAACATATGACTCAAGAACACTCAAAGCGACTCGACTCTTACCACTGAAGTAATTATGCGATCACCTTAATTTACAATAACAGTCAAAATATCCTCGTTGGGGGTATTCCAACCATCAATCATCACTAATACTTGAAAACGTAAGTCTTAAACTTTAAATATGCCATGTCGCTCAATCAATTCCCTAAAAAATGTTTTTATTCAGTACTTAACCCACGTTTAATTAGCATCCTTTAAGCCAATCGTCATTTAATAGTTGTTTAACACTTGTCTTGTATAATTGCACAAAAGCCCTTTAAAAAAGGTTATCAAAGACCATTTTAACCCCTATAATTAGTTTAAAAGTGACCAATCCCGCTACAACCTAACAAATTATAACTCCCATTACACCCTTTCTGGTCTGTGAGCTACGTAAAGCATAAGAAGAAAAAAATTATCTTACTTTTCCAACTTCGCAC
>NW_027518518.1:0-30765 GCF_051622035.1 Arctopsyche grandis
AAGTTTGTTAAAACTAAAATATTAAATTAATCAAGGCTAAAAAGGTGAAAAAATTTGTGCAAAAAGAATAAATATTTATTTTATATAATGTCATACTATATTAAAATTATCTTTCATTTTTGGCCTTTAATTAAAATCTATTTGTTTATACAAATAAATAAACTTGATCATTGAAAGAAAAATGACTGGGTAAATATGGATTGAACCATTTATATTCAAAGGTATTTAATTCAAACTGTTAACATCTAATGTGTGATAAACATATAGATACGTTAGATTTATAATATCCCGAGTTTTTTAATTAAAGATTATATTCTAAGCTCAAAGTAATTACTTACACACAAGATACGCTTTTTAATGTTTATTAAGTCTGTTTTTTTAATCAAACGCTTTATTTGTTTGTAAAAAAATATTTTACAACCCCATGCAACTTGATCAAAATATTTCCAATTTACCTAATGAGCAAGAAATTGAAGATGAAGTCAATGGGCACACGGGAATTTTTACTAATTTCCGTATAGCAAAATGTGAGCGGTCAAGATTTGCAAAAAAAAAAAAACCAAATTTATTAACCAATTGATCTTACTATCACCTACAAAAAAGGTAACTTTTAAAAAAAAAAAAAATGTTCGGATTTATTTAAGCTGTAGTTGTTAATACTTTGTTAGTTTTCTTCGTGTGTTTCTCTGTAATCCGGTCGGGGAACCGCATTGCTGCGTAAACCCCCCACGGCCCTTATGCCAGCTTAATCCCTCTGCCGACGGTCGGCTAGCCTTAGGACTAAGTGTCCCATTGACCTTGAGCTGGCGTTATAATTAGAGACAGTACCATACTGTCTTGGGATCTCTAAAGACCCCTGCGCTATGCTTACGTAGGCTTTCTACTGCCATGGGAGTTATTGTTGCCGCCACTACCCAAGGAGATCGGTTGTTTTTTTACAAGGCCCGATCACGGCCTTATGCTAGTCTTTTATAGTGGGGTTATTACGACTAGCGCCCACTTTTGTAACGGCGTCCCGGTTAATGTTCTTTTACCTACCAAAGCGAGGCTCGAACCCGGGCAGTTCGGGGTGAATCAGCAAGCCGACCACTAGCCCAACGCCGCTGGTAACTTTTAAAACATCCTACACTGTTGATAGAGATCAGTTGAAACTTCTGGTGTTACACACCTACCATACCATTAAGGCTTTGCTTACAAGAGGGTTATATTTACAAGTTGATTACTAAGTTATCTGCAATTAATGCAGATCTCTTCTTAATCATTGCTAACAAATACTTAGTTACACTAGGTATTATATCAGCAGGCTTTCTGCCGAAAGCTGGCGTCTCACCTCCCATGAGAATTTTTAGTTTCAACAGTCTCTGTTTTTGAGTATCAGTTGTTATTAGATTAATAGATTTGATCAAGCTCAATAAATATTTGGATCTTTCTATTACTAAGGCATTACAATCTACTAACAAATGTGCTGCGTCTTCTTTTGCTACAGAATTACACATAATACATTTATTTCTAAAGAAGGGATTGATTCTACCGGTTATAACCATTTGATTAATTGTTATAAAAGTTCCAGTTCTCAATTTAAACAACGTATTTAGACCAGTGACGTTAACCTCTGGATCTAATTCTGCTTCACGAAGTTTTCTTCCACTAGCTAAGTTAAGCTTCTTCATGGAGCTCCCTATAATGCTCTTATCTTTTTTATCATGTCTCTTCCTGATTGCTGCATGAACCAGTTTAAGAGTTTCTTTAACACTCTGATCGAATGGAATACCATTCCTTGTAAGCCAAATCTTAGTATTAGTACACCAAGTTTTCTTTCTTGCTTTAAATCTTCCTGAGCTTTGGATTAATTCACTTATTACTCCTTGGGAGTCTTTCATTTTCGTATAACACCTAGATCTGCTTATTGCAGCACAGACACCAAGCGGCTTTAAATCAAGCTCTTCATATACTCTTTTCCTGCAAAAATTATGTTTCCTAGTCAAAACCTTTAACGAGTTATTCATAATCTTACCAAGCAATGCCATTCTACTTTCATTCATACCAAAGATTTCCGACCCATAAAGCAGAGTGGGCTGGAGTAGATTCTTCAGTAATATTTGTTTATACGCAAGTGGAACTTTAACGTTCCCCAAAGTGCTCCTAATACTCTCAGAGACAGCAACTCCTTTCAAAGACCTAAATTTTGCCATCTGATCATAATCAAGAGAGTTATTAATTTCAACACCTAAGTAGACATACTTATCAGTAATCTCAATTATTTCATTCTTATAAAAGAACTGAGGATTTACACCCACATCTCCTATAATCACCACATTGCACTTAGAGGTATTAACTTCCATCAAGTTATTATCCATCCACTCTTCAACAATCTTTAATTTCTTGTTCATTTCTAATTCATTTTCTGCAAAAATAACAGTATCATCAGCAAACATCAAACCACTAATTCCATTTTGGATTCCTTCTACAGGAATGGTTTCTAGTCTATCCAATATGTCATTTATATAAATATTAAAAACTAGAGGGGAAGTAGGGCATCCCTGACGCACACCTCTTCCATAATCAAAAGCTCTTGACAAATCACTTTCAACTCTTACTTTCACTTTTGTGTTTTCATACAGGCTTGTCATAAACCTAATAAATTTATTACCAAAGCCTTTTTGCTTAAGTTTTTCTATTAGCTTGTTATGAGGCACCAAATCATAAGCTTTCTTAAGGTCGAGAAAGCACATAATTGTACTAACACCTTTAATTTTCCTTCTTTGACAAATCTCAACAAGACTAGCTACTTGGCCAGCACACTCTTCTCTCCTTATAAAACCAATTTGCTCTTTTCTTAGGAGTCCAAGCTCTTCAGTCGCACACTGAACCCGTCTTGCTAAGACTTTGCATAGCAGCTTAAGCAACGTATTGATGAGAGCAATACCACGGTAATTATTCGGATCTTTTTCATCTCCTTTCTTAAAGACAGGTACAACAGTACAGTCTCTCCAACCTAAAGGAATCGAACCTTCTTCAAACACTTTCTGAAGGGTAATAAGGACCCACTTTGCCAAGTTGGACTCAGGAATAATTTCATTCTAAACTAATTTGTACACTTCGCTTGGGAAGTGGTCATCACCAGCAGCTTTATTATTAGGTGTGCACTTAAGTTCAAAAGCAATTTCAGGCCAAGTGATTTCAGCATCAGAAATAACCTCAACTCTTGGGTCAACCACATACTTTTCACCAACTAAGAAAGACATGGGCTTTAGAGAAAGATTCTCAAAGTGGCTAGCCCAAACTTCTAATTTTTCATTCATTTCATTCGCCATAGTATTAGACCTGCGGTCAATGATTGGTCCACTTGACGCGCTTTTCCTTGCACGCCCAGTTATCAACTTTAGCCACTGCCACATTTTACGCGGTTCGTTGGCTCTAACTGCGTCCAATCCTCTGTACATGAACTTCAAGAATTGTCTTCGTCTATGAGCATACAGCTCTTTTCGTACAGCAGAACGTGCCAAATCAAACAACTCAACACTTTCTTTCTTTTCTCTAACAAGCTTATCAATCAGCCTTTTTTCTTCAATAAGCCTTTTTAAATTTTTAGGAAGCCATTGAACTTTGTCAGTAATTAACTCCTCCTTCAAGATTTTCTTTTCTTCCAATTTGATTTTAAGCACCTGAGCTAATTTAAAACTACAAAGCTCTGAGCTGAATTCATTAATACCCAAGGGAATTTCAATCTTTTTCAAATCCCTAATTATACCTCTGTCTTGGAGGCCAACTCTATCAAAAACCATTTTCTTTCTACATGATCTACTTTCATTACGTAAATCAGTCGTTACAAAAACAGGAAGGTGATCAGAAATGCACCAACCACGTTTTTTACACTGTTTCAAAATCAGATTGGGATCATTTGATACAGCAAAGTCAATAGGTCTCTTTGTCAAGTGCCTATTCTTCAAAAAACGCGTTCCTTTTCGAACACACTTATCCACATACATTTTAAAGCCCTTCTTCAGAAACATCTGTGAAACATTTTCAGGAGTTTGGTTCCAATCTCCAATCAGAACTGTGCCTGAGTACTCCTTCTTTTTTTCATAAAGACTTAAAAACTCTGAGATACTATCTACAGTCTCTTTCTTTCTTTGCCCGTTGCACGGAACATAAACATTAGCAATTAGAATCTTTTTTTCTTTAGTTGATACGGAAGCAACGATCAAGTTATCTTTAATTTCCTTAACATCAACCAAAATTCCACTGTCAGTTCTATAACCAAAAGCCATCCCGAGGTTATTACCGTTAAGGCTTTGAAAGTTCTCAACAACCTTATAACCATTAATAAACAGTCTTTTTCCATTATCAATGCTTTTTGTTTCTTGCAAGCAAAAAATTGTAGGTTTATATTTTTCAAGCTGATAAATCAGCTCTTCTCTTTTTAGCTTGACACAATTTATGTTTAATGTCAAAATGGATAAGCTTTCTAAACTATTAGGTTTCTTTTCCACCAGCTTCTTTATAATGGTAAGCTTGTTAAGTCTTGCGCACAACCCGATTAAGAGCGAAGTCTTTAACCTTGCCAAACACGCGGTATCTATTGGGGCTTCTTTCTTTCTTATAACACACAATCTCAGAAAATTAAAACTCTCCTTGACAATACGTTCAACTTGTACATTAGAAGTGCAGATTCCGTTTCTTTCTAAGCATCTAAAAACCTCATCTGGCTTTAAGTGCAATGGGCTATTTATTGCAAAATACTCATTTTTGGGTGAGTAATTTACTTTACTTTTCTTTGCCAACTTTTTTTTATTGAGGACATATTGGCACTTGTCCTCCTCAAGCTCATTCATGATGATTGAGGATCGCTATTAAGCAAACCCTCTATACTTACTAGTGAGATATCTACCTCAGAGCTACTTGCTTTCTCTTCGATAACTTCAACTTTCTCATTCTGTTGACAGGCTTGATTTAATATTAAACACTGGATAGAATCCAGTGTCTTTCGCTTTGCTGCCTTTTGCATTATATTAGCCGCGATAAACAGAGGCTTATTACCATTTTGTTCAGCTTTCAAGATTCTAAGAGATTGGTCCTCAAAGAACTTCAAGTTAGCAGAGATTTCTTCCGCAGATAAGCCTACTATGAACTTGTTAATTATATTCCTTTCTTGAACTTTTGTGCTGAGAAGCACTTTTTCATTTACGTACATTACATAGCAACTCAAAGCAATGTTAAAGACCGGATTACTTCTGTTGTATGCAGAGATACCCAGAACTTTAGAGCAGAACTGAACGACCTGACTCCATTCCATTTTCCCTACATTTTCCAGCTTGATCAGCTTATATTTTGTAGGTGTCCCAATGCTATTCCCTTTTGCTAGTGAGAGTAGCTGATCTACTGTGTAGACTCTCGAGTTAGCACTTTTCCTCAGGAATTTAAGAGGTTTTAAAGACTCTTTCTTAAGACCTATTTGTGCCTTACCTATGAACTTTTTTCCTTTTTTATCTTGTTTATTAGCTAAAACAGCCTTTTCAACCACTACACTTTTCAATGGCTTAAGCGCTGCTATTTTACTTTCCAAAGGTATGAAGTTTTTCACTTCTTTAGGGGTCTTAACCCTGCTTTTCAAAACAGTCACTTTTTTAATTTCAGATGGATTCTCTGAACCTTTAACTCCCTTTACAAAAGGGAGTCAAAAAATTAAAAAATTAGGATATTTCGGGAGTTAAAATTTTATATAAAATGAAATAAATAATAAAAACACCATTTCAACTTAACCAGGTCTTTTTTATTTATGTTTTTTAAATGATTCTACACGTTTTTTATAATCCATAATTACTTCTTCACTTGCATTTTTTACTTGCAATGCACCACTTATAGCCATTGCAATAAGAAAAATTCCAAAAAAAACCAAACAAGAAATAAATGTAATGAAAGGGTTGATATTGACACAGGTATACATAGAAATTGAAACTACAAGAGCAAAGATTAACACTTTTGTTAGGGTCTTCATGCTCATAGGGGGTTAAAAATTAGTTGTTTTTTGAATCAAGAACAATACACAAAAATTAAGATACCAATAAATCATTTAAATTATTTTTATAGATTAATACATACACAAAGCATTTAATATGGAATAAACGTTAAAAATTAAATTTCTTATAAATGTAATTAAGAATTTATCAATAAAAAATTAAAATATTTGGTGTTGTTGCTGAACCCTATTTAGCACCCCTTTTGACGGCGTTGGGCTAGTAGTCGGCTTGCTGATTCACTCCTGAGCTGCCCGGGTTCGAGCCTCGCTTTGGTTGGTAAAAAGAACGAGAACCGGGACGCCGTCACAAAAGTGGGCGCTAGTCGTAATAACCCCACTATAAAAAGACTAGCATCAGGCCGTGATCAAGCCTTGTAAAAACAACCGATCTCCTTGGGTAGTGGCGGCAACAATAACTCCCATGGCAGTAGAAAGCCTACGTAAGCATAGCGCAGGGGTCTGTAGAGAGCCCAAGACAGTATGGTACTGTCTCTAATTATAACGCCAGCTCAAGGTCAATGGGACACTTAGTCCTAAGGCTAGCCGACTTTCGGCAGAGGGATTAAGCTGGCATAAGGGCCGTGGGGGGTTTACGCAGCAATGCGGTTCCCCGGCCGGGTTACTGAGAAACACACGAAGAAAACTAACAAGTATTAACAACTACAGCTTAAATAAATCCGAACATTTTTTTTTAATGATGCCCTAGCAGAACTATGGAAAGCAGAAAGCTATATGAAATCACGAAAGATTAAAGGAGACAATGAACAGATTAATTGGTTTGTTCGGGGATCCTCAGATTCTGTAATTCGCTGGTTTATGGAAATTCAGAAAGAAAATCTGTCATGGAAAATTTTTAAATTGGAATATATAATAGAATTTGGTTCAGAAGAAAACAATATTGAAACATACAGACTACTTTTGCAAGGAGAATTGACTTTAGGGGAGTACACTCGATTTAAACTACTATTAGTAGAAGCATTGCTTGAGGAATACAGCGAGATAAAAACATCCGAAATAATTAATGGGATGAATGAAGGAAATGAAAAAGAAGAAGTTGTGGAAAGGATGAAAAGAAGACCTAGAAGCATGCCACACTGGATATGGCTTAAGAAGATTGTTGAAAGAATAGATAGAAAGAAAAGAGCAACACATAAGCAAAAAGAAGCCCTCAAAGAAGAGGAGGTATTACCTGTCAATATGATAGGTATGGATCACAAAGAAGTGAAAATGAAAGAAAAGAAGAAGATATTGCTGAATGAGAAGAAGAAGCACAGCATGGATCACAAAGATGTGAATAAGAGAGTAGAAAAAGAAATATTGCTGAATGAGAGGAAGAAGCACAGCATGGATCACGAAGAAGTGAATAAAGAAGAAAGTGAATTGTTACAAAAAATAATAAAAAGATACCCACAAGCTACAAATAATGATCTAAAAATTAGAGATCCATGTAAGCTGGGTGTTTGTGAAATTAATACACCAGAAGGGAAAAGAGTATGCGTACCAGGACAAAGAAGAGTAGAACAAAGTATGATTGAAAGAACTAAAATACAATTAGATAAATTAGAACAGAGCGGAATAATAAGCAGATCAACATCAGAATGGAGAAGTCCAGTACGCCCAGTGGAAAAGCCAGATGGCACAGTTAGAGTGTGTACTAACTTGATAGCATTAAATGAGCTTGTTATAAAAGAAGATTACCCTACACCAATAATGAATGACTTAATAGAAAAATTACAAGGATCAACTGTTTTTACAGTGATCGATTTAAAAGATGGTTATTTCCAGATAGAAGTAAAGAAAAAACATAGATTTAAGACTGCATTCAAATTTGATAACAGATTATATGAATGGAATAGAATGCCGATGGGATATAAAAATGCACCAAGCATTTTCCAAAAGACAATGGACAAATTATTAGGAGATATGAGTGGAAAAGGTGTTGAAGTATACCTTGATGATATTGTTGTACATGGTAAAACACAAGAAACACATGATAAGTTAGTATTCGAAGTTTTCAAAAGATTGGAAGAGAATAATTTGTGTATAAACACGAAGAAATTACAATTAGCCAAAATAAGATTAAACTTTTAGGAATAGTAGTAAATGGGAAAACCCAGAAATTAACAGAAGAATCAAGAACAGATATAATGAACTATCCGAGACCAACGGATACAAAAAGTTTAAGGAGATTTTTAGGAAAGATGAATTTCTTTGCAGCATTTATAAAAGATATGAGCAGAATTGCAATACCATTATACGAAAAAACAGGGAAATATGCAAAATTTGAATGGACGAATGAAATGGAAAATAGTTTTTTGAAATTAAAAGATAATCTAATGGAAGAAGTATGCCTATACTTACCAGATTACAATAAAAAGTTTATATTAGAGACAGATGCTTCAGATACAGGTTTAGGAGCAGCATTATTTCAAAAAGATAACAATGGAAAATTAGTACCAATACGATTAGCGTCTAGGAAATTGACAAGCGCAGAAAAGAATTATGGAATTACAGAAAAAGAATTTTTAGCTGTGGTCTGGGGGATAGAGCATTTTGATTACCAATTAAGAGGGAGAAGCTTTAGTTTAATTACTGATCACATCGCATTAGAAGCGATTAAACAGAAAGGTGATTTTGGGAACAAAAGAATGTGTAGATGGATTGAAAGAATCCAAGATTATGACTTTGATATAACTTATAAGAAAGGAGAAACACTAATTACAGCAGATGCGCTAAGTAGGATATATGAAAATGATGAAAATGACAAGGTAGAAAAACAAGATGAAATGAACGAGGAAAATAAAATTAAAATAATTAGGAACATACATGAAAAATTGATCCATAGAGAAATAGTGCCAGTTAAATATGAATTAGAAAAACAATTCAAGTGGCCGAAAGTAAATCAGCTGATTGACAAGGTAATCAGCTCATGTGAAATATGTAGTAAGAATAGTCGAAAATTAGGAGGAGGATGTGAATTTGTAAACACGTCAGAACCATTGGAAAAAACAGCAATAGACATTATGAAAATAAGTGAAGAAGATAGTACAGTACTTGTATTTATAGATTACTATACAAGGAAGATGAAAATAAAAGTGTTAAAGTCGAGAACGACGAAAGATATTTTAATGGCTTTGAGAAGCATATTTAAAGAAGTAGGGACTCCAAAAGAATTAAATACAGATAATGCAAAAGAATTTGTGGCGAAAGAATTTTTAAATTTCTGCACAGATCTAAACATAGTGCAGCATTTGACAAGTGTGGAAAAGCATCAATCAAACGGAAGAGTGGAAAGAGCAATAAGAACCATCAGGGATGGATTGGCTAAAAGTAAAGAGTTAAATAAGAATATTGAAGAAAGACTTAATATGATTGAGAATGCTTACAACAATACGCTACATTCAGGAATTGGAATGACACCTGAAGAAGCAATAAAAGGCGACGAAAAGATACATGAAAAGATAAATAAAACTATGGAAAAATATGAAGGACAATTTAAAAAAATGAAAAGAGAAAAATTTATTGTAGGGCAGCAAGTAAGAATTGCCAATAAGGAAAATTTGAAGACAAAAGGGAAATCGTATGACAGATTTCAAGAAAGAGGAGTAGTGACGCATGACGTAGGAAACGATTCTTATATCGTTAGACATGAATCAGGGAACCAATTTAAAATTAATCACACCGATCTAAAAGCAATTAACATAGCTCAGTAAGAGTTTGCTTTGATGCGGGGGAAGTTGGATATATATATTATGCTTAAATAAATACCCATGTTTACCTCAAACTCTTACTGATTTTAAGAAACAACAGAATATAAATTTTCTAACCACCTTTTAAAATTTATGAACTAATTAATCACTATTTGGATCTTATTTATACGGATTTTTTTCTTTCAAATTTGATGTTTATTTAATTTAACAATTTTTGTTTTGAAAAATTCTAAAGAGATGAAATCTTTAATTTAATCAAGAAAAAAACACCCGAAAATGTTGTATTAATACAATATAAATCGTCTATAGCATTGAGTATCATGTTTTGTTCAAATAGACTTTGTTTGTTTTTTATTTTTTAATTTGATACAGACAATAATTAATTATTCTTCCAAAATCATTACAATACTTTATTTTTATAAAGAAAACCACTTTTGCAAACGAATATTTTATAGATTTAAACAGCCGTGACCTGGGAAAATCTACCCCTTTAGTTGTTGGGGCTGATCTTTTTTTATTAATTTTTTAATGATATTTGTTTATGTTAGCTATGTTTTACAATCCCCCGGCCCAATAATGGAATTAATTACTTACATCAATAAATCAGATCTTTTAATATTTATTGTTATTTTTTCAGGATGCCCTTTAATTAATGTTCTTTACGCCATTTACTATTGTTGTAAAACTGAGTGAAATTATCACATCTGTATTTGAATATGATAATGCTACAATAATTTTTAAGGGTCGAGAATCAATTTTTTCGGATTCTTTTACAATCGAAGTTAACACTTTAAATGATCTTTTTTTTGAAAATTTTTCCATCGTACTCCATAAAAAGAGTAGCTTTTGGTTGTGTACTAGTTCTAGAATAGCATTTTTAAAGATTCCTTTGAAATTTTTTCAACAACCGCGTGCCGGCTTTTATCGATTTGATCTTAACAGCCCTGACTCTTTTGACATGCCTAATTATTATAATAAAAAAGAAATCTCTGTAGGAAAAATCGAACTAGATTTTGTTCAAGAAGAAAAACCACTTTATTACCAAATGGCTCACCCAGAATCTATAGACACAAAATTAATCAACAACCCAGTAGAATTTAAGGTAGATGATTCTTTAATGGATATTATTATAGCTGTAAATGATATATTAAAAAAAGATACTGCAAAGATGTGGACTAATATAGTTTGGTTCATACTTAAAAAAATGTATTTTTTGAAGGGCATTAAGTGCCCAGAATCTTCGGGACCCGTTGGTTTTGGCTGTTCTATAGAAAATTGTATGGAAGGGTATTCAAATATACCCTTGGATCAGGCATATGAAGGGCGTATGGCTGCTGATTATACTCTTGTATTCTTTAAAGATCAAAAAACTGAAGAAGAGCTGGAATTGGAGCGAGGCGGATTCGAAAATATTGAAAGTAAAGAAATAAGATCAGCTCTAAGAAAGCATAGTGAAATAAAAGAAGAAAATATTATAAAGTATTCAAGTGGCGATAATAAAAGCATAGCCTTCACAATTTTTATCCTTGGAGACGTGTTGTATATTAGTTTTAGAGGCACCCGTACCCTTTCAGATATCATGTGTGATTTGAACTGTGGTTACGAGCCATTCTTAAATGGATTTGCCCATTCGGGAATTTCTAAAGTAGCAAAAAAATTCATTCAAAAAGAAATAGCATTTATTAAAACAGAAGCTAATAAAAGAAATATTAAAAAGCTCTTTTTAACAGGACATTCATTAGGGGGTGGCGTCGCATCTCTCGTTTACGCCATGATGAATCTCATGGCTAGCCTTGACGACTTTGAAATTAAAGCTTACGCTTTCTCTGCACCCCCTACAGTTTCTAAGGAAATTATAAATTCGATAAAATTCCCAAATTTAATTACTTATAATTTTGAAAATGATATTATTCCAAGACTTTCTATAGGCGCTATGTTCGATTTCAAATATATTTGCAATTCTATCATTCTTGATCAAGAACTCAGTTCAAAATATATTAGAAATACAGAAGAAGACAAAATTCAAATATCAGAAGAAGTTCAGAAAATAAAACAGTATCTTAGAGAAGCGGATTTATTTCCTAAACTTTACCAGCCTGGAACAGTCTACCACGTAAAGACAAACAATGATACTAACGAAAGCTATTTTAAATTAGTTAATGCGGAATTTTTTTCAGATCTCATGGATTTTTGTAATGTAACTAAACATCACAAAATGATAAAACAAAAAAATGCATTTAATCACGCAATAGCAGCTCACAATGTGCATAGAGCATTAAGTGCTAACCCAAATCATATTTTTCAAACTTAAAATAAATTGAATTTGATGTAAATTTTTTTATTAAAAAAAAATATTGACGCAAGAAGTAATTATATTTCTAAATCAAAACAACGAACTACTTATCTTTAAGATTAATTGAGTTTAGTAATAAAAATTGGTATCGCCATAATTTTTAAAAAAATACAAAAAATTATATATTAAATTAAGTTATAGCTGAAGATAATCATAAGTAGGGGGTTTTAAATAGCGTTGGCCTAAATACCTATAATACAGCCGCCAAATTTAAAAAGTGCGAAATTTACTGGAAAATGATTAATTTTTTTTAATTAACCAAGTTATCCAGGGTGTGCAAATGTCATCAATTTGAATAATTACTTTAAGTTATTGCACATTACTATAAAAAACATTTGAATTTATATTAAATAAAGACAGGCCATGGAAAAACTATTTAAAGGCAAAACAGTAATTAAAAAAAAGATATTCGTTAAAACCTGCTTTTTATTGTCAAATAATTAAGTTTATTGCAACAAACTGACCCAAATTGATTGTGTATAATTATTTAAACCCCTATTTATTATAGGTTTTAAGTTTGTTAAAACTAAAATATTAAATTAATCAAGACTAAAAAGGTGAAAAAAATTGTGCAAAAAGAATAAATATTTATTTTATATAATGTCATATTATATTAAAATTATCTTTCATTTTTGGCCTTTAATTAAAATCTATTTGTTTATACAAATAAATAAACTTGATCATTGAAAGAAAAATGACTGGGTAAATATGGATTGAACCATTTATATTCAAAGGTATTTAATTCAAACTGTTAACATCTAATGTGTGATAAACATATAGATACGTTAGATTTATAATATCCCGAGTTTTTTAATTAAAGATTATATTCTAAGCTCAAAGTAATTACTTACACACAAGATACGCTTTTTAATGTTTATTAAGTCTGTTTTTTTAATCAAACGCTTTATTTGTTTGTAAAAAAATATTTTACAACCCCATGCAACTTGATCAAAATATTTCCAATTTACCTAATGAGCAAGAAATTGAAGATGAAGTCAATGGGCACACGGGAATTTTTACTAATTTCCGTATAGCAAAATGTGAGCGGTCAAGATTTGCAATTTTTGCAATAATGTTTGGAATTATTGGATTCATTTATTCTTTTATGAGAATATTAAAAGATAATTATGTTATGTCAAGACAAGATCCTATTTGTATTCTATATATCAAGCTTATTTACATAACACCTCTATCTTTTGTTGCTGTTGTAGCAATAAATTACCTTCTTTCTAAAAGATCTATTTCAAGATTATTTACGGTCTTCTGTATTCTGTTTATGGTATTATTTGCATTATTAGGTACGGCTGTAATATTTGAAAAACATTCTCCCTTTGGCGCATCATTTATAGAAGAAAAACTGGTTAGTTTTGCCTTAGAAACTAGGGGGTTAGGCTTTTTGAAATATTGCCTGTTAACCTTAAGTGAACCATTAGCTACATCAGTTTATATAGTAGCTGAGTTATGGGGATCATTAATACTTTCATATTTGTTTCTTTCATTTATGAATGAATGTTGCACACCAAAGCAGAATGGAAGGTTTATACCACCACTTTTCATTGTTGCCAATATTTCACTATTTCTTTCTGCTACTGTAACGACGCTATTTTTCAAAATTCAAGAAAAATTAACAAATGAGCAGAACACGTTATTCATGGGGATGATTTTCTTTTTAGAAAGCTTTTTGGTGCTGGCGGTCCTTTTTTGTAAATATATTTTAGAAACTAGAATTATTACAACACCAATTTTTATACCAAACACAATTAAAAAAAACAAAGGCCCTAAACTATCAACTGGTTTTAAAGAAAGCTGTAAAATGATGATGAAATCTAAATTTTTATTGGCAATGTGCACAATTGTTTGCCTTTACAGTGTGGCGTATAACATTCTTGAAACTGTTTTTAAAAACGGAATTAAAAGGGCGGCCGATTTAAAAGGAATTGATAGAGGAAAGTATTCAGGTAAATTTAATAGTTACGATCAATATATTACATCGATTTCTGTAATTTTTTTAAATTTATCATCATTCTCAACTCTTGTTGATAAAAAAGGTTGGTTACTTGTAGCTTTAATTACACCAATTACAGCCATCATTGCAACTTTTTGTATTCTAGGACTCGGAAGTTATAATTCAGCTGCAGAAGAGATTTCATTTCCATTTTTCAATAAAATTTTTGGGAAAAATACACCATATTACCAACTTGAAAATTATCTTGGAACATTCTCTTTAACAGCACTAAAAATTTTCAAATTTACTGCATTTGATGTAACAAAAGAAAGAATCAGTATGAGGCTTGATGCAAAACAAAGACCAAAATTTAAAAGTATTTATGATGGTATTTTTAATAAAGTAGGAAAATCATTGGGTGCTATTTATGGAATTATAATGATTAATCTTCTAACCGATATTGATTTAAGAGGGGCATCTCCAATTACATTGGGAATTGTTGTTATATTTTTAGCAGTCTGGACATACTGGGTTTTTTATCTTGGTAACCAGTACAAAACAAGTATTAAATCTGGAGAAGTAATTGATATTGATATTATGGAAGATAGTAGTGAAGAAACTGAAAAGACAATGGAAGAAATAATAGCAGAAGAAAAAAGAATGCTTGCTTTTAACAAATAAAAATTTGTAAAATCTTATTAGAAAGTTTTTTTATAGATTTAAAATTTATTTTTTAAAAGCAAATATTTATAAAAACAGCAATAGAATTAATTAATAGGTGATGAATAATTTTTATTTTGCAGATATTATTTAAATATATAACGTGGAATAATTTTAGAATCACCATTATAATAATCGTAAAACCCTTAAGATTTAATCAATAGCACCCTTGAAACCCAACAATTTTTATTTTGTTTTTATCGAGAAATAATTAAGAAATTAAATTTTTTATAACATAAAATACAAGGTAATTGATTTAACATCTCAACCCCCAAAATTCAACACAAATATTTCCTAAAATCTAATTTCTATTATATGTTATCTATTAAGGTTGGATGATAGCTATTTAGGCCAAAACTATTTAAGAAATACCCTTTTTATGATTATCTTCAGCTATTATAATCAACTAATTACCCATGAATATAAATGTTCACATTATATACAATTGAGCTTGTTGTGGTTTTTTGTGCAGATATGAATATTGATAATACAAATCTTATAGCCTTGACTAAGGTTATAAGGGTAAGGTAGCTCCAGATGAGTATTGGCCGGAAAATGGGTTTTAAACGACAAACGTGCCATAATACTTAACACATTTTGATCAAATTCCGCCAACATACTCGAAAGACCCAATAAACGTTTCTTTACACATTCAAAAAATTAAAAAATTAGGATATTTCGGGAGTTAAAATTTTATATAAAATGAAATAAATAATAAAAACACCATTTCAACTTAACCAGGTCTTTTTTATTTATGTTTTTTAAATGATTCTACACGTTTTTTATAATCCATAATTACTTCTTCACTTGCATTTTTTACTTGCAATGCACCACTTATAGCCATTGCAATAAGAAAAATTCCAAAAAAAACCAAACAAGAAATAAATGTAATGAAAGGGTTGATATTGACACAGGTATACATAGAAATTGAAACTACAAGAGCAAAGATTAACACTTTTGTTAGGGTCTTCATGCTCATAGGGGGTTAAAAATTAGTTGTTTTTTGAATCAAGAACAATACACAAAAATTAAGATACCAATAAATCATTTAAATTATTTTTATAGATTAATACATACACAAAGCATTTAATATGGAATAAACGTTAAGAATTAAATTTCTTATAAATGTAATTACGAATTTATCAATAAAAAATTAAAATATTTGGTGTTGTTGCTAAACCCTATTTAGCACCCCTTTTGACGGCGTTGGGCTAGTAGTCGGCTTGCTGATTCACTCTTGAGCTGCCCGGGTTCGAGCCTCGCTTTGGTTGGTAAAAAGAACGAGAACCGGGACGCCGTCACAAAAGTGGGCGCTAGTCGTAAAAACCCCACTATAAAAAGATTAGCATCAGGCCGTGATCGGGCCTTGTAAAAACAACCGATCTCCTTGGGTAGTGGCGGCAACAATAACTCCCATGACAGTAGAAAGCCTACGTAAGCATAGCGCAGGGGTCTTTAGAGAGCCCAAGACAGTATGGTACTGTCTCTAATTATAACGCCAGCTCAAGGTCAATGGGACACTTAGTCCTAAGGCTAGCCGACTTTCGGCAGAGGGATTAAGCTGGCATAAGGGCCGTGGGGGGTTTACGCAGCAATGCGGTTCCCCGACCGGATTACAGAGAAACACACGAAGAAAACTAACAAGTATTAACAACTACAGCTTAAATAAATCCGAACATTTTTTTTTAGCACCCTTTTTAAAGTATAATATTATAGCCGGGAAAACATTTTTAGTATTTCGCGATTTAATAAAAGCTAATAATAAAGGGGTTTATTATAGCTATTTAAGCCAATAATATTTAAAAAATACCCTTGTAACGATTATCTTTGACTATTATTATAAAGCTTTGCTAAAAACTTTTTTTTATAAACATTGTGAAAAAACCACGAAGATGCTTATGTTTAAGGGTGGTTTGGTTACGTAGAACTAATTTACAGCTATTTTGCACCTAAGGCAGGTACATCGTGCTCATTTTCATGATTTAAAAATGATTTTATTTGTAATTAAAAAGAAAATATTTATTGGTTAGTATTTCTGTAATCAAACAAACAAAAGATAAATTATTAAAAAAATCACAAGATCAATCAAAAAATTTTATCATTTTATAATTTGCACTAATATTGGCACCAGAGCCCTTTTAAGCGTCATTGGTTTAGTGGCATAATTGTGGGTTCCCATCCTACCGACACGGGTTCGATTCCCGTATGACGCATACATTTTGTTATTTTTTAGCCCCTATGTCTTTTATTTCTCCACACATGAACACTTTAATTGTAGAAGTTGGTTCTTTTAATTCTAAAATTGGTTATACCGGAGACTTTCATCCAACCTATTTAGTTGAATTAGATGATTCTAGTAAAGAAGATCATTTAGAAACTAGTTGTAAAATTATAGAAAAATATATTAAAAAGACAATGTTAGACTCCCTAATTTACGTAGAACCAGATAATTTCTCGCCAGAAACAAGAATCTATATCCTTAAATATGTTTTTGATAAACAATTAGTAAATTCCATCACTTTTTTAAATTGTAGAGTTGCCGAAGTCTTTGGTGCAGGTAAAATTACAGCTTCAATTCTTAGTTGCTCTTCATCTTCTACTTCAATTTCTTTAGTATTAAATGGAAAACTGGCAGAACTAAAATCTTTTGGAGGTGGTAGAGTTTATTTAAGAGATAAATTAATGTATTTAATTTCTAAAAAGAGTGAAAAGGAGCAAGAGCAAATTTTTAAAGAACTTATAGGAGAAAAAGTTGATGTTTCTGGAGATTTGAGTCTATCATCAGCTTTAGATTCTGTTGATTTAATAGATCTTTTAAAAAATAAATTTGAAATTGATATTTTCGAAATATTAAAACCAATTCTGAATTCAAGCATAGAAAAAATAGATGAATTAAGAAAAGCGAATTGCATGAATAAAAAGAATGCATCGAATGGTTGTATTATTCTAACTGGCGGATTATTTAGATATGAAACATTTTACAATTTTGTAAAATCACTTGTTCTTGATAAAATTGGTTTAGATTTTAATGATTTTATTTTGAGAGAAAAGGATTTAATCAATAGTTTCGCAGGGGCTTCAGTATTTGGAATGAACAATAATGCAAAGCCGTTATTTATTACTGTAAATGATTGGAAATCTGTAGGACCAAAGATAATTAAATTAAAAACGTTTTAAACAAATATTCTTAAAAAAATTAATAAATAACACTTAATGTCCAATAGGTCTTCAGATAACATTAAATATAATTAAAAAAGGATTGCTTATACTCTTACATTGTTTAAATGCTATAAGTTTTTAATTTGTAAAATTTAATCAATTAAAAAAAAGATTAAGTAAACTGTTTTAAAAATCAGCCCCTGGATGTAATATTTTTGTTACCCTTACTTTCAATAAGTTACCTAAATAAAATAAAACATCTTCTATTATTAATTTAAGGTTTAAAAAGGCATTTTTTAGATGTTTAAATACCCACTAGATTGACTTCCCCGTGCTTCTGTCATTTTCTCTTCCCTCTTAATTTCTTTGGGCCAAGTCTTCTTTAGAACTAGCCATAAAGGTATTATTCAATCTTAGGTTAAATCACCATTTCATTCAGTACTTATTGTGGAATTTTGTATCTAACACTCTCCTTGCTATTACATTTGAAATTATTTTAACATTACATTTATAATTATTAGTAATTTATTTTTCTAAAAAAACAATCTCTTCTTGATTGTTAAATTTCTATTCGACTTAATATATCTTGGTAGGTTAGCACAGTTTCCATAAGTTTTATCTTTTTTCAGTTCTTATCTTATTTGAATAAATAAAATCTATTATGCTAAATCTGAAAGGCAATTTAATCAATATTTGTTTAATATTTAGAAAGTATTATAAAACTGAAATCCTTGCTTTAAGTGATAAAAAAATCAGCGTTATAACATTTAACCTCAAAATCACTTAAATATTTATTTAAAAATTATCTCTTGTGCCTTTGAAGACGACGTAAGATCTATATTATCAAAGGATTAAATCGTTAAGGGTATTCAGTGGTTAAAAGGATTCCGCAACAGTATTTATCTGTACCATCGCCGATGGTGTAATCTCTTTATTAAAAGTTGGATATATATATTGTACTTAAATAAATACCCATGTTTACCTCAAACTCTTACTTTAAATAAGTATTAAATCATTAAGTGTATCTAGTGGTTAAAAGGATTCTATAACAGTATTTATAAATATTCTTTTCAAAATTTTATTATCGTTTAGAACAAACCCTCCTCATGTAGTATTTTTAGCATTTTATTTCATTGTTGTTAATTATTCAAGCCACTTTTACTCAGCTTTTTGATATTTAGAAATTCAAATGTTTTTTTAAAAAGTTGAAATTTTTTAACCAAAAATGTTCTGTCAGTGTGGAGCTTTAATATTTTTTCCAACTTTAGTAAGTGAAGAAATTAGCTGTAAAAGATGTGGTAGAATAGTTGAAGTGCCAGAAATTGTTCCCATTTTCATATCAAAGACATTCCACCATGAAAAGGAGCATGAGGAAGTTGATGTTAAAGGAGCAAAAATTAATGTTCCTTGTCCAAAGTGTAATAAAATAGAACTTTCATATAGCACAGCACAAGTTAGATCGGCGGATGAAGGGCAAACAGTTTTCTATTTCTGTGAGAGTTGTGGATACAAAGACACCGTGCAATCTTAATTTAAAAGGCAAAATAAGAAATTTTTTCTATTTATTATTAAGTGTTAAAAGAATTTAATGACATCAGGGTAAACTTAACATTAAGAGTTGAAGATAATCATAACAAGGGTATTTATTAAATAGCATTGGCTTAAACAGCCATAAACCAACCTTAAGTTATAATTTAAGATTGTGTACACGTGTATATTTAAAAACATAGTTTCCTTGATTAATGAAGCTTTAACAACAGCCTAATATATTTAAAATCAAATAAAATTTTATTAATCAAACCCGACTATTTTTAATATCTCATAAAACCAATTTTTGAATAAGGCGGCATAAATTAATATCTTATTAATCAAACTCGACTTTCTTTAATATCTCATAAAAACAATTTTTGGATAAGGCGGCATTAATTAATATCTTATTAATCAAACTCGACTTTCTTTAATATCTCATAAAAACAATTTTTGGATAAGGCGGCATTAATTAATATCTTATTAATCAAACTCGACTTTCTTTAATATCTCATAAAACCAATTTTTGGATAAGGCGGCATAAATTAATATCTTATTAATCAAACTCGACTTTCTTTAATATCTCATAAAAACAATTTTTGGATAAGGCGGCATTAATTAATATCTTATTAATCAAACTCGACTTTCTTTAATATCTCATAAAAACAATTTTTGGATAAGGCGGCATTAATTAATATCTTATTAATCAAACTCGACTTTCTTTAATATCTCATAAAAACAATTTTTGGATAAGGCGGCATTAATTAATATCTTATTAATCAAACTCGACTTTCTTTAATATCTCATAAAAACAATTTTTGGATAAGGCGGCATTAATTAATATCTTAACAATAGTTTTTGTAAAATTGTTATTCAACTAATGATATATAAGTTACTAAGTGGGAAGCTTGTAACTCTGCTTTTAATGGTGCGAGATGGTCATAAACATTTTTTTAAAAAATATTTAATTATTGTGTCACTGTGTCTTTGTATAGTTCGGTAGCTCATTCAGCTCAAGGTCAATGGGACACTTAGTCCTAAAGCTCGCCGACTGTCGGCAAAGGGATAGAAATGCTATAGGGGCCTCCCAGAGTTTTGTGGGCAACTTCTTTTTTTGCTGTAAGGCAACCACTTTTCATTAAATCCGATTTTTTTTTTTCGGTAGCTCATTCAATTGAAAATTTCTACTATAAAACAATAAAAAAGGGATTTATTAAAAAGCGCTTGTTATGTAGTAAACGTCGGGCATTCCCTATTACAACCACACAGTCACTAAGGTATTTCAATCTTTCTGCTGAAAGTTGGCTTGCCTTAAAAATAAGTGTTCCTTTGGCTTGATATTTAAAGACTCTACTATACCGTCTTAATATAAAATAACAAGGTTTAATTTACCCATGCAATCATTTAAATTTAATAATATTTTTTCCTAATTTTACATAATATGGGACATTACATTAATCCTGAAAAGTATAAACAATACTTAACAGCCTCGACTTGATTTGAAGCATACATCTAATATAAGATACTACAAAAGATTCTTGAGAGTGCCACACTCGATTACAGAAGAAAATGCGAGTATGATATGTTTAAAAGAGGCATCTTAGCAGAATCCAACAAGAGCCTACTAGCTACCAGGATAAAATCGGTCAAATATTAATTTAATACAAACAATTAATTGCGCTAAATGATTTTAGTTTTATAAACCTGCTAGCTACCAGGATAAAATCAATCAAATAAAAAAAAATCGGATTTATTGATAAGTGGTTGCCTACAGCAAAAAAAGAAGTTTCCTACAAAACTCTGGGGCCCCTATAGCATCTCTATCACTCTGCCAACAGTCGACTAGCCTTAGGACTAAGTGTCCCATTGACCTTGAGCTGGCGTTTAATTATAGACAGTACCATACTGTCTTAAAAATCTATCAAATATTAATATAATACAAACAACCACATTCACCCTTAAATTAATCATTTAATAAAGGGCAAGTGGCTCATACACTGTGTCTTTTCTTTTAACATTAATTTACAAAAGTTGTATATTGGGATAGGCACCAACATAGTAATTTATAGCAAAAATATAAATATGAATGAATTAAATAGGTCTAAATTCATTAATCTAGCTGATACATTTAATCTGGTGTGAATTTCGTTTTTTTCATGTTTTTAAAGTTTGAGTTGCTCTTGGATTTTCATTTAAGTAGATTTGTAAATAGAATTTTAGACACAGAGGTAACTTTAACAAGATTATTTATATCAAATTTTATATGTTAATCCAAAATATTAAATAAATGCTTAGTTTTTGGCATTAGAGTTATAATTTCTTTTAAATTTTAGCCCAAATGATAAAACACCCGGCTATTAAAGATGAAAGCGTGCTGGAAACAAAATTGACTGGAAAATTTGGCAAAATTGTGCCAAAAGATTTGTCTCCAGAAGAAAGTAAAATTTTAAATGAAATTTATTCTTATAGCTCAATTAACACTTTTTTAGAAAAGACAATTCTAGAAAATACGAATACTTTGGCTTTAACAGATGAAGAAGATATAAAAATTTGTAAAATTATAATCGTTGCAATTAAAAATATAAAAATTGATGAAATTTTAATTTTAAAAATTATTCAATTTATAACTAATAGATTTATAGATTTAAGAGTAGGATTTAATGATAGAGCAAGCTTTATATCATTTGTTTTATTTGGAAAAGATTCTTATGATATTTCTAAAAAAGATTCTATAGATATTTTCAAAAATATATTGCCTAATTTTTTACAAAAAAAGGAAAAAACAACTCTGAAAAAATTTATAGAGGTTTTTAATGAAAATCCTACTATTTCACATATAGATTTTTCAGAAAATTGCAATTATTTTGATCCAAATTTTAATCCGATGTTTTTACAAAAAGCAATAAAAATTTTAAAAGAAGGCACAGATAAACAAGCAATAAGAGCCGTTCATCATAATTTCGATAGTATTTTAGATAGAACTTCGAATAGAATCTTTGATAAATTTGGAGTTCAAATGTTTGATCAATTAATAGATTTAACCGATTTTGAAATATTGGAAATTCAATTTAAGAGTTTGGCATTTCTTATGAATAAAAATTTTAAATTTTTTAATTTAGCTTTAGATAAATTTAAAGCATCGCGTACAGAAACAATGAAGGTATTTTTAATATTTTCTTTTGATATTTTAGAAAGTATTTCCGATTTTAATAGAAAAATAGAAATCCATTTGTCTTTTGCAGAAGCTTTTATGTCTAGAGATTTTACAACAGAAGCACCTACTAGAGAAGCGATTTTGGCTTTTGTAAATAAAGGAATTCTACTTTTAAAAGAAGGGAATTTAGATTGTTAGCTCTTTTGTTATAATTTTTGAATCCAATTATCATATTTAAACATAGTTTTTAGATTTAATAGAATGTTTCAGATGCCAAGCACCCGGATTGGCTTGCAAAATTACTTCTCAGAAATTATTGGTCAAATAATGTTTAATAAATAGGATTAAAACAATATTGCTGTTGATTAAATAGTTTTATAATGCCATAGGGTTGCCTTATAGAAAAATCTTTTAATAATTGGAACTAAAAAAATCGGGTTGCTAAAAAATGGGCCCACCTGCTATTTTTATGAAGCAATTGATGACTAAAAAATTTATTCCAGATCTTTTTGGATAATAATTAAAGATTTTGATATGTCTTCTGTTCAAAAATTTATATTCATAGGTATTTTTCAATTAAATTAAATAACACTATATATATCGTGCAGATTCGAGCACTAAATTTTGAATAAAATGGACTCGTTTGTTACTACCGGTTTTAAAACTAATCAGGCAGTAAGATATAATTTTCTGTAATTTCGGTTGCTTTATTACCATTAATTGCATTAAACGTTATAAAGTACTAAATATTGGCTATATACACTTTAAATTAAATTTTCTTTAAAACTTCAAGAGATTTTAATATTAACGGTATTAATATCTAAAGACCTACTAGAAATTAACGGGCTATTTATTAAATACTATTTAAATAAAAGGTATTAAAATTGAAGATTGTATTATAGCTATTTGTGCTAATAATATTTAATAAATACCCCTAATATGATTTTCTTCGACTTTAAACACTGTCAATTCACTGTTTAATTGTGCAAAACGATACAAGTATTTTGGAATTCTTTTACTTTTTAAAATTAATATATAAATAACAGTTGTAAATCTCCAAAAACATAACAAAAATTGCAGTAATTGAGTTGAAATTAGTGCCATGGCAATACCTATTGCCATTGCTAGTATAATTTGTTAAGCCAAATGGGAAATATTTTTATTTACAACAACTTAACATTATTATATTTCATATTTTAGGCGGTAAAGGGTGCATTTCTTCGTTTAGCCGTTAAATCTTATTTGCTTACTGCCGATTTTTGTCTGTTCTGATGTTTAAATGAAATTAATTGATTGAATTTTCTGAATGAATGACAGCTATTAATGAAATTTTAAGAATTGCATTGTAATTAGAAATATTTTGTAGAATGATTAAAAATTAACTTCAAAAAAGAAATGACAAGCAGTCAATTTAGAGGCTTATATTTGTTAGTCCAAATATAGTGGTTATTTCAACTTGTAATTTTCTGTTAAAAATTAGAGGCAGACAACCTAATTAAAAGCACACATATACTTTGATAAAATCATATTAAATCAAGCAAGTGATCATCACACATTGAGTGCCATTCGAATTCGTTATTCTTTGGGTTTACTTTATGATCTGATTATATAAAACAGAGTCAAGTCAAATTAATTAGTTTTAAAATATTTATTAATTATAAGTAATTACTTATAAAAAATGTTTTTATTTCTTTTACAGAAATTTATTATTCAGTTCCCAAAACACTTTTTACTTAGTCAATTGTGATTATGTGTCATTTCTATATTGGCCGTTTTGAATTGTATTCATTGTTTTATTTTTTTGCTTGACATGCCGAATTAAATTAATTTATAATTCATGTCATCTATGTTAATTAAATAAATGCTCAAAATTAATTAAACTACAAAACGGCAGGAATTTTATTTATTTTTAAGCAGTTTAATTTTAAATAATTTAAATAATAAGCTGTTAAAAGCTTTATTGCCCTTTTAATATTTAATTTTCATTGTTTTTTTGTTAGAATGTACATTTTATCTCTCTTTTATTCCTTTGTTCAGCCTGTTTTTTCTCTTTATTTTGTTAAAAATTTTCCAAAAATTTTATTTTAGGAAGCCTTGACATTTGAAGATGTAACATATTAAAAAAAGAGAGAAATGTTTTAATAATACAATAGAGATGCCTATTAAAATAAATAAACCCAAATAAATAGTCTAAATACAATTTATTTGGTTTTAAATAACTTTAGTATATATTTCTTGTAATCTCATCTGTGATTGGACTGAAAATTAGCGTCATTCCAAGCAATATGTACTAAAATTATTTAAAATAAAGGAAAAATATAAGTTACTTAAAAGGGCAAAGGGGACAATTAGAAATTATTCATTCTTACTTTCTGTTTACTGAATAATACATTTTCTTATATTTTTTTAAGAAAATAATTATAAATAAATTAACACTCTAATAAATAATGATTTTAATGTTTTTTATTATGTTTATAAGCTTTGTGTTCTCCCAGTATTTTTTCTTTTTAATTCTACTAATCTTTAAATTAATTTGTATTGCCTTCTTTCTATTGCCATTTGTAGTTTTTTTGGAAAATTTTTAAGATCATAAAATTTTTTAAATGCTCTTTAATAGTGCTTTCCAAACGAAAAGGAGGGGGAATATATAAAATACCAATAAATATCATTATATAAATAATTGAACGTATGTCTTTTTATATAAACCAATCACTGTTTTTTTGCTTATTTTTTCTCTATTTAAAAATTGTGAAAACTTTACCCTCATTAATGGAAATCCAACCAGCTTATACTTTAGATGAAAGGAATGAATACGACTCTTACGCAGATACAGAAACATCATTGAGTGCTTCTGTTAAACAGTATATCAATGGAATGTATGAAGAGTTCAAAAGATGTTTTGAACAAAAAAAACATTCCAAGAATTGAGAAAATTGTAAAGAACATCTCTAATGTAGATCCAGAAAATAATATTATTTATATTATAGAAGGGAGTATGTTTTTATATCAAGGAGATGGTGTAAACGCTTATAAATCCCTTTTTAATTATGCTAAAAATGCCCATGTTGTAGATCCTTGGGCTTTAAATTCTATGGCTATGTGGAATCTAATTACAGGGCAAAACAAATTGGCATTAAAACAGTTTTCGCAAATTATAAAAGGCCCTTTTAATAGTAAATTTTTAGTTTCTGTATTAATTTGTGCAGCAAAAGCTAAGAAAAGGATGGGATTTTTAGATAAATCACTAGAATATTTTCAAAGATTATTAAGAATCCCAGATGGTTATAAAATGCTTTTGGTTATAAATTTAGAAATTATTCATATTTACATTCTTAAAAGAAAATATGATTTGGCGCTTCAAGAAATTGAAAAATATTCAAAACATAGTGATAATTATTTTTTGAAAAGATTGAGATTTTATATTTTCTATTTAAAAATGGATGTTAAGGAGATTTTTAGATATAGAAAGGAAGAAGAAAGAGATCCATATATTCAATACATACTTGCAAGAATTGGATTAGAAACCCCTAAACTACTCAATATCGATGTTGCCTTTTGTCTTGATGAAGCAATTAAAAGTGTTAAAAATAATGAATATATTTATAACACTTACGGAAATTATTATTATAGCATTCAGAGATTTTCAGATGCAGCAGAGCAATATAACAATGCTTTATCATTAGAACCAATGTTTGAACCAGCTTTATCAAATTTAAAACTATTTGTAAAAGCTAATACTAAGAATTATATTGAAAAAGCTTTCCAAAACGAACGTGATTATGATCCTGAAAGAATTTTGGCAGACGTAAATCCAGATATCGAAAAATTGGGATTCTTTGACACTTGGAAATTACTTGGATATGAAACTTTCCGTATAGATTCGTTCTTCCTTCAGAAATCTCATTCTCTAAAATATTACATTCCCAATTAATAAATGTGTTTTTTGTATAAATTTAAATTTTGATGTTTTTTTCTGAAACAAGCAATTAAAATGGTTACTACTTAAAATATTTATTGACATTGGGGCTGGGTGTATTAATCTTGACCGATTATAACAAAAATAATTAATATTTTTAGGTAAAAATCTTTATAGCGGGAAATACGATTTTAACATAAGCGTTTTCAGAAATATGTAGCATTCATGTAAAACTAATTATTTATTTAAGAATAATGTATTTAAATAATTTTTAATTAATTATGTTAATTGAAGCCTTTTAATTTTGATCTATAACAAACAAATATTAGGAAAAGGAGAATGTCTCAAAAAACTAATAAGAATGTGAATTTGTGAAATTTATTTAATACCAAATAAAACATGATGCCAATCTTAATTGTTTTTTATTTGTCTTTTTTTGATGTACGCAATTCATTTAACAACAAATAAAACATGATGCCAATCTTAATTGGTTTTTTATTTGTCTTTTTTTGATGTATCCAATTCATTTAACAACAAATAAAACACGATGCCAATCTTAATTGGTTTTTTATTTGTCTTTTGTGTATTTCTGTAAATAACCTTTTTTCTTGTAAAAAAAATGCCACACTAAATTTGGTTAAGAGAAACGATGTCACTTTTCTTAAAGGCAACTTTTAAATTTTTTATAAAAGTTGATTAAATAAATTTTACTTTACTTCCAGTCTTCAATAACCACCTTAAAACAAAAATATGTTTATTTAATTTTAATAGCATATTTATAGAATATTAATTTCTAAAAGGATT
The DNA here is from genome assembly GCF_051622035.1 of Arctopsyche grandis. Classification (NCBI taxonomy): domain Eukaryota; kingdom Metazoa; phylum Arthropoda; class Insecta; order Trichoptera; family Hydropsychidae; genus Arctopsyche; species Arctopsyche grandis. The sequence goes on from NW_027518518.1 coordinate 27,308, forward strand.
AATCAAAATGATATATAAAGCATCTTGTTAAAAATTGATGCATTAAAAGAGTATTATACAGCCGGGAAGGTGAATTTGAGAATCAGCTACAAATACGCATTTTACTCGATTTACTATCGGCCAGATTAAGTTTTAAGTTTTTAAACTGCCCAGAGCTGGCTTATTTCATGTATGCAATAGCATTTTTAAAATTCACATCTACTGGCGATTTTACACACAGTTTTACTTGTTTTCAGATATTTCATTGGTTTGTTTAGCCCAACTTGCCCAAAGCACATGTTATGTTTCTAAAAATGTACAACAAAGTAATTCTTTGCAGTTGATTGATTAAAAGAACGTTTAACTCCACTGAAAACTTTTAAAATTTACTAGGCACCGATTAAATAACATTTCTTTGCAGTTAGAGGATACTTATAAAACTGAAAGTGATGTTTGTTCTCGTTTCACGTGGTCACCACTTGTGGTTATTTTAGTGTTTCATCAAATATTCAAAAAATATTAATTAATACAATATATGACTCAATTGGTAATAAATGAGAAAGTGTGCTCGTTTATTTTATTTTTCCTTTTGCTAGCATTTGTAAAGTTTTTCATTACTAAAAGGCTTTATAAAAACTATCTTTCACTGCGGGAAAAAAGCTTAAGTCGGAAATCGAGGAAATTGGAATCGGGTTGTCGTTTTACAAGCAGTTGTTCTATATTTCATCTGTAATAGTTGGCGGTATGGTTTTGAGAAATGAAAATTTTGTTTTTAATATGAGTGAAATATCTAAACCTTTAAAGCACATACCGCTGAAATTCATTTTATATTACACATATGAATTAGCTTTTTATACAATTGAAATAATTACAATATTTTTTGAACCGCACAAAAAAGATTTTGTTCAGATGGTTTTACATCATTGTTTAACCATTTCACTAATGACATTATCAAATAATATTAGATTCATAAAATTTGGGGTGGTAATACTTATGTTACATGACATTTCTGATCCACTATTAGAAACTTGTATAATTGAACATCATTTAAATAATCAAATAGTAGGAAATATAATATTTTTCATCTTTATGATTGCATTTTTCATGTTGAGACTAATCATATATCCCAAATATATTATTGTGCCAGTTTTCAAAAGTCTTTTAAAAGAACATTTTTCTTATTTAAAAATTTGTCTCTTTGCATTTTTGATCGCACTTCAAATAATGCATATAATATGGTTTAAATATATAATTATGGTTGGAGTAAAAATCGTTACGTCAAACACATTTCATGATTCAAGACAAAAAGTAAAAGAGGATTAAACAATCTACCGTTAATTGTTTTTTAAAAAATAATTATATAAATTTCTAAAAAAACGTTTTAATTGAAATATACTTTAAGTAATCGGTAGTTTTGTGTTTTAGGGGTTAGATTATTGTTACTACTTAAAATATTTATTGACATTAGGGGTATTAATCTTGACCGATTATAACAATTATAAACAAAATTACTGTCTTTTTAAACATTATGTAATGAGACCCTATACGATTTATAAAAAATTTTGAAGGACAATGAAAAGCCAAATATATGTGTATAAAATATTATTGATATTTGTGTGTTAATAAAAAAGTAACAGTAAATAATCGCCAAAATTATATTAGTATGTCTTACTACTATAATGATTTTTGACTTTAAAATATTTAAGCAAAATTATAAGTTGTATATTATTAAATTGGCTTCATTTGCAGCATTTTCATCTGATCATAGATAAAAGTTTTTTTCCTTGGTTTATTATACACGGCTGGATTATAGCTATTTGAGCCAATACTAAAAAAAATGGTATTTATTGAAAGTAGTACAAATGCAGCAAAAATCAGGTTACCCCTACAACTCTACACAGCCTTATAGCTATCAATACCTCTTGTCGAAAATCGACTCGCCTTAGAACTAAATGTTCCATTGACCTTAACTAGGAGTTTAATTATAGACAGTACCTCACTGTATTTGAGCCAATACTAATTAATAAATACCCTTTTTATAATTATCTTCGACATATACTTTAATTAATTAATTAAACAGAATGTTAGAGATTTTATTTAATTAAAGATCCTTAAGAAGAGATGCAAGCTCCTCATCATGATTGATATCTGAAAGAAAAACACTTTTAAAAAAGTAAACTGGGTAATCTCCGGTATATTTTAGTTCTGAGATATAATTCTTGGCATTCATATCAGTTGTTATATCAGTAATAAAATATTCTGAAGTAATTTTAGAAATCTTTTCAAGTATTTTCTGGCACTCTACATTACATGCACCATCAGTCACTATAATTAGTTTTCCAGATAATAAATGATTATCAAAATTTCCATATTCGCAATAGATTTTTAAAAAGAATAAAGGTATAAATAGGAGTTTCATTCTGTTGTATGTGTAGTTTTATTATAAAAAATCGTATGACAGCTGAAATAGATACAACAATATATAAAACCAATTTACATAGTATTTTTAATTAAAGTATACAATATTACATATTAATTAATTTAGTAAATTAGTTAGCCAAAAATAATTAATTTGACTTCTCTTAATCAATTATTTATCCTTAAACAAAATTCTAATATTTATAATTTCTGGCCAATACAAATAACGTTTGTAAACCTGAGATTCTGAAATATAAACTCCTGTGAATTATTACAAACTTTTCTTGTTTGGAAAACCCCGGGTAAAAAACAAAAAAAACCCCCAGATAATTTTTTTGCATTGATATATTCAAAGTTCAATAAGTTGTATTCCCGAACTGCCCGGGTTCGAGCCTCGCTTTGGTAAGTAAAAGAACAATAACCGGGACGACCGTCGCAAAAGTGGGCGCTAGTCGTAATAACCCCACTATAAAAAGACTAGCATCAGGCCGTGATCGGGCCTTGTAAAAAAACAACCGATCTCCTTGGGTAGTGCGGCAACAATAACTCCCATGGCAGTAGAAAGCCTACGTAAGCATAGCGCAGGGGTCTGTAGAGATCCCAAGACAGTATGGTACTGTCTCTAATTATAACGCCAGCTCAAGGTCAATGGGACACTTAGTCCTAAGGCCAGCCGACTGTCGGCAGAGGGATTAAGCTGGCATAAGGGCCGTGGGGGGTTTACGCAGCAATGCGGTTCCCCGACCGGATTACAGAGAAACACACGAATTAAACTAACAAGTATTAACAACTACAGCTTAAATAAATCCGAACATTTTTTTTTCAATAAGTTGTATAATTGTTGGAGATTTGTTAACATTTTTTATGTTTAATGTATGTTTATTAATCCTGCGATCTAATCTTTTAACATCTAGCAAGTTTTAATTATATCAAATTAAAAAAAAAAAAAAAAAAAATGTTCGGATTTATTTAAGCTGTAGTTGTTAATACTTTGTTAGTTTTCTTCGTGTGTTTCTCTGTAATCCGGTCGGGGAACCGCATTGCTGCGTAAACCCCCCACG
>NW_027518519.1:0-5000 GCF_051622035.1 Arctopsyche grandis
GCGAATCCTTAATAAAAATTATCAAAAGATCCTATATAATGCATCATGTAACAAAAAACACGTGATATGTGAAATATATATCATATACTACATCATAATCACGTACATCACTAAGAATACATCGAAGCGAAATTCAAATATTTATTAAAAATACTCTTGGCTTTTTAAAGTTATAGGGGATGCGCCGCATCCACCGCATCCATGGACCGCACGCCACTGGTTCTTACATATATGTATAATCTATAATAATTTAAAAACAACAAACATATCAAAAAATATATATATTTATTTTTCCTCAAAATTATTTTTTAAAAAAATATTTTATTCTTAAATTTAAAAAAAAAAGATATCAGTTCTTACATATATGTATAATCTATAATAATTTAAAAACAACGAACATATTAAAAAATATATATATTTATTTTTCCTAAAAATTATTTTTTAAAAAAATATTTTATTCTTAAATTAAAAAAAAAAAGATATCAGTTCTTACATATATGTATAATCTATAATAATTTAAAAACAACAAACATATTAAAAAATATAAATATTTATTTTTCCTAAAAATTATTTTTTAAAAAAATATTTTATTCTTAAATTAAAAAAAAAAAAAAGATATCAGTTCATACATATATGTATAATCTATAATAATTTAAAAACAACAAACATATCAAAAAATATATATATTTATTTTTCCTCAAAATTATTTTTTAAAAAAATATTTTATTCTTAAATTTTTAAAAAAAAATATCAGTTCTCACATATATATCTATAATAATTTAATAACAACAAATATATTTTAAAAAATATATATGTATATTTATTTTTCTTCGAAATTTTTTTTTAAAAATTTTTTTTTTCTTAAATTTTTTTAAAAAAAATATCATTTCTTGTCTTAACCCCTTCGCACACCCCGCCAAAACGCAAACTATCCCCATTATTTTTTTGTTTATTATTTCTCTCGCAAAATAGCGTAACGGTACGTGAAACATTCGCAGCTCTAGTTCATACCACCCACTGTACAACGAGCCGGCGATACGACCTGTGTGAATACATGCTGATAGTCGCTCGTCCGATACTCAACGTCAACGCGTACGCGATCGCGGCCTTCGTCAGAAGGCGTCCGCGCAACAACGCGTTAACCGTAAAGACATATGCGGCGCCGCCCACTCGTTTTTGAATGAGAAAAGCGCGCATACGTTTGAACAGTAATATCGTGCACTCTCTAGTTCCGCGCGAGCAGAGACACAGAATTATAAGAGAAGAGAGCGATTCGTCGCTCTCACACGAACTTCGTCAGCTCGTTTCGAACGAGTCCGACGCGTGCTTTTCTCGAATTGACGGTCGAACTTTCTGTATATACGTTAAAATATCATGTTTGTATATATGTTTTTGTATATATATAAAAAAAAAATTACACATGCGCACACACACTATGTATTCTTAAAATATGTATGTATGTATGTATGTGCATACGTATGATACGTATGCATGCGTGTGTCACTGTATGCATGTGTATAAACTTGTATACATATATATATAATATATATACCGTGATGTTTTAAATAATAATAACATTCAAGGAGATCATGCGACGTCGTCCGCGTCGGGTTACGCCGGCCGGACGGTGCTCATCAGAGTATGTACGTGTATGTACGCATGTGTACGAACGGCTCACGCCGTTGTATATACTGCGCTACTACGCGACACAAGCGCGCAGCTCCCTGGTTGATCCTGCCAGTAATCATATGCTTGTCTCAAAGACTAAGCCATGCAAGTCTCAGTATAAGCCGAATTAAGGTGAAACCGCGAATGGCTCAATATATCAGTTTTGGTTCCTTAGATCGTACACAGTTACTTGGATAACTGTGGCAATTCTAGAGCTAATACATGCAAACGAAGTTCCGACCGGTGACGGAAGGAATGCTTTTATTAGATCAAAAACCAATCGGCGGATCGCGGGCTTGCTCGCGTCCGCCGCACTCAGAGATGACTCTAGATAACTTTGAGCCGATCGCACGGTCTAGCACCGGCGACGCATCTTTCAAATGTCTGCCTTATCAACTGTCGATGGTAGTTTATGCGACTACCATGGTTGTCACGGGTAACGGGGAATCAGGGTTCGATTCCGGAGAGGGAGCCTGAGAAACGGCTACCACATCCACGGAAGGCAGCAGGCGCGCAAATTACCCACTCCCGGCACGGGGAGGTAGTGACGAAAAATAACGATACGGGACTCTTATGAGGCCTCGTGATCGGAATGATTACACTTTAAATCCTTTAACGAGGATCCATTGGAGGGCAAGTCTGGTGCCAGCAGCCGCGGTAATTCCAGCTCCAATAGCATATACTAAAGTTGTTGCGGTTAAAAAGCTCGTAGTTGAAATTGTGTCCTGCGGCGTCGGTCTACCGATTGCGGTACGACAGGCGCGTCAGCGGGGCTTCTCGCCGGTGCGTGTCTTCCGCCGGCACGTCGTCGTCGGTCCTCACGGGCAGGCGGCGCGTCGAGGCGGGCCCTCGCGGCTGTTTACTTTGAACAAATTAGAGTGCTCAAAGCGGGCTTACATTTGCCTGAATATTGTGCGCATGGAATAATAGAATAGGACCTCGGTTCTGTTTTGTTGGCTTTCTGATACCAGAGGTAATGATTAATAGGGACAACTGGGGGCATTCGTATTGCGACGTTAGAGGTGAAATTCTTGGATCGTCGCAAGACGGACTAAAGCGAAAGCATTTGCCAAAGGTGTTTTCATTAATCAAGAACGAAAGTTAGAGGTTCGAAGGCGATTAGATACCGCTGTAGTTCTAACCATAAATGATGCCAGCCAGCGATCCGCCGAAGTTTTTTACGTTGATTCGGTGGGCAGCTCCCGGGAAACCAAAGCTTTCGGGCTCCGGGGGGAGTATGGTTGCAAAGCTGAAACTTAAAGGAATTGACGGAAGGGCACCACCAGGAGTGGAGCCTGCGGCTTAATTCGACTCAACACGGGAAAACTCACCAGGCCCGGACACTGGAAGGATTGACGGATTAACAGCTCTTTCTCGATTCGGTGGGTGGTGGTGCATGGCCGCTCTTAGTTGGTGGAGCGATTTGTCAGGTTAATTCCGGTAACGAACGTAACTCTAGCCTATTAAATAGACGTACCCCCGATATCACGAGGTGCCGCGGCAGCGTCGTCGTTCTGCGGCGGCGCGCGCGGTCTTCAACTATCGGCGTACAATGATAATCTTCTTAGAGGGACCGGCGGTATATATAGCCGCACGAGATTGAGCAATAGCAGGTCTGTGATGCCCTTAGATGTCCTGGGCCGCACGCGCGCTACACTGAAGGGATCAGCGTGTCCTCCTTGGCCTAACGGCCCGGGTAACCCGTTGAAACCCCTTCGTGATAGGGATTGGGGTTTGCAATTCTCCCCCATGAACGAGGAATTCCTAGTAAAAGCGGGTCACCAGCTCGCGTTGATTGCGTCCCTGCCCTTTGTACACACCGCCCGTCGCTACTACCGATGGATGATTTGGTGAGGTCTTCGGACTGGTGCGCGGAAGCCACTTTGTGGGCATCCGACGCGTCGGAAAGTTTGACCGAATTTGATCATTTAGAGGAAGTAAAAGTCGTAACAAGGTTTCCGTAGGTGAACCTGCGGAAGGATCATTTCCTGTGTACCATTAAATATGTACGTTTCGTGTAGAGTGTTTAAATTCTATTCACTATACGCACACAAACGAACGTTTTTAACACGCACAAACACTTGTTGTGGGAGTGCGCGTCAAGAGACGCGCGCACAATTTTTTTTTTCAAACAGAAAAAACAAACTTACGTTACTTATTTTTGAAACTAATTTTTTTAAATGATTACCCTGATCGGCGGATCACTAGGCTCGTGGGTCGATGAAGAACGCAGCTAAATGCGCGTCAGAGTGTGAACTGCAGGACACATGAGCATCGACATTTCGAACGCACATTGCGGTCCGAGCAAGACTTTTTTTGTCGACGGACCACTCCTGTTTGAGGGTCGCGCACGCATAACGCACCAGACTGTCGGCCGCCGCCGAAACTCGGCGGCCGACGAGCGATGTCGGCGTCTCGACACCGACGCGCGCGCGCACACTCGTGTGTGTGCGCGTGTACGTGTGTCGAGTCCGATCAAGTCAAGCGAAACTTAGCGTACGCAGAGGGGACGGAGGAGAGACGCCGTCGTTCTAGCGTCGATCGCCGCGTCTCCGCCGCCGTTTCGGCGGCGGCGACGTCGGGCGCCGGGAAAACGCGCGTTTTTTCGCGCGTCGACTCGGTGCGATCGTGCGTTGACGATGTTTACGACTTTACGCGCGTTCTCGTCATCACTCCGGTTCGCACTCTCCGCGTGCGCTCGAGAGCGCTCCCACACATATATACATATATATATATATATATATTTATATATATTATACGTATTATGTAAAATTTTGTTTGTCGACCTCAAATCAGGAGAGATCACCCGCCGAACTTAAGCATATCAGTAAGCGGAGGAAAAGAAACTAACGAGGATTCCCCGAGTAGCGGCGAGCGAAACGGGAAGAGCCCAGCGCTGAATCCTGCCGCCCCGGCGGGCGGCCGGGAAATGTAGCGTTCGGGAGGAGATTTTAATTTACTCGCGCGGTCATTAGTCACGGCGGCCAGTCCAAGTCCATCTTGAAGGGGGCCCCGCTTATCCATAGAGGGTGCCAGGCCCGTGGTGACGGTCGCCGGCCGCGACGGTCTCTCTCCCCAGAGTCGGGTTGCTTGAGAGTGCAGCCCTAAGCGGGTGGTAAACTCCATCTAAGGCTAAATACGACCACGAGACCGATAGCGAACAAGTACCGTGAGGGAAAGTTGAAAAGAACTTTGAAGAGAGAGTTCAAGAGTACGTGAAACCGATCAGGGGTAAACCTGTGGAACTCGAACGATCGAACGGGGAGATTCATTCATCGCCGTTCCGCGCGGGTCCGCGGCGGGGCGTTCGGCGGCGACGGTTCGTCCGTCGT
>NW_027518519.1:10000-27500 GCF_051622035.1 Arctopsyche grandis
ATTCTAATTTCATTCAATATATTTTTATTTTTACCATTCAACCACACCATTTTTGCTTTATTCACATTCAACTTTAATTTATTTTCACACAACCAGTCATTCACATAATTTAATTCTATATTTAAAATCTCAGACATTACATCAACATTCTTTCCAATTATATATGTATATATATCAATGTATCATCTGCAAACAAATGTATATTACACATCTTAATTACCCTTACAATATCATTTATATATAATATAAATAATAAGGGTCCCAATTTGGACCCTTGCGGCACTCCATGAGGTGTTACAAATTCAGAGGATAACACCTTATCAATTTTTACTATTTGCCTTCTATTATTTAAGTATGATTGAAGCCACTTTAATACTATACCATTTATTCCTAACTTATATATAATTTTTGTAATAAAATATTCCTATCTACTGTCTCGAACGCTCGCTTAAAATCTAGAAAAACTGCTCCAACAACCATGCTAGATTCATCCATCGCCTCCATCCAATCAGAAACCACCAATTGGATAGCGGTTTCTGTTGAATGTTTCACTCTTCAAGTCCAGACTGTTCCACAACCAAACAATCATTTATACTAATGAACTCTTTCAATTGAATCATAACGATTTCCTCCAGCATCTTCTCAACAATTGGTAACATATTGATGGGCCTCATTTCACTGGCTTTATGTGTGCCAGTAACCTTTGGTACCGGTACAATAGTAGACACCCTCCATGCATCCGGGACGGATCCCACTTCTAACGATTCATTTATTAATTTCAGTAACTGAGGTCCAACCATGTCCCAATATGTACATACATACAGAAACGAAGTCTTCTTGTGATCATGCGAAATTTAAATCACCCGTTCAATGGGTTGCAGCGTACCATGGCGGAAATTCTCTGCCCTCGCTAAGCTCCCGTGAAATATACTTATCTATCCCTTAGTCCATATATTTATTTATTTAAATTGGCACCCATATACATAGTGAAAGAAGGCAGTACAGTGAGACAAAAAAGATATAAATAAAAATTAAAATATTGTATTCCAAGTACAGTGAGCACCACATGGCAATATAATGAAAACGAGTGTGCTTTTCACGAAAAAATTCAACTATAATTCTTGTATCAATGTGCTGAAAATAAAAATCATTAGATTTAATAAACAGGAAGTGGGATTTTTTGCTCGTAGAAAGGTCAAAAATGTTGTAGCCACGATTCTGTCCGCACCCCTGAACCTATCGAGTTGAAAATTTGATATTTATCGCGTATAATACTGATAGTGATTTTACTATGTATGTACATAAGTAGAACTATTGTCTTTTGCAAGTTTCCGTACATTTGCGCTCAATTTGTATCGAAAATGCTGTCATAGCTATTAGTATTTCATAATGCTGCAATATCGAAGTTTGTTTTTTGACTTTCTTATATTCCTCAAATACATGTATAGAGTCATGGGTTCGTCACATCCGAGTTTTTTTACTTTCTTCCGGACTAATTTATCAAATTTTATTGCATACATAACCTCCTCTATTTTAATTAAAATTTAAAAAATTGTTTTTTTTTCATTAGAATTTTAAAATGTTTATCGTGTTCTTTTTTTTTCCTTCTTATTTGTGTTTTTTTTCTTTTTCGTTTATTTCTTTTTTTTTGTGTTATTTATATGTTTGGCCGCAGTGTCGTTTAAGTTAATTTTAAAAGATTAAAAGTTAATTTTTCTTTACAGGTCCATGGGTGTGTGTGTGTGTATTTACTCATTCACTCACTCACTTCATTAATATCTGTCTATGATGTATGTATAATGAGCTCATTGACAACTCGCGAGCTTCACATATAATCGATCTGGTGTAATTCAGGGGTCCGCTTTAGGCCCTTTACTATTTACAATACTCATTAATAATCTCCCTAGAGTGTTACGCAATGCTCCATGTCTCTTGTTTGCAGACGACGTTAAATTATTCTTTGCTGTGAGGGATGAGAGGCAAGGCCTCTCTCCTTCGAGCGCATATTAACGCTGTCTTGGAGTTCGGTTCCAGTTTAGGACTTGAACTTTTAATATTAGTATATGTGCAAATTATGAGCTATGGACGTTCACATTCGCTCGCTATTGTCACGGATATTCCATCGGATCCGTCTCGTTGAAGCGTGTGGAATCTATGGTCGATTTGGGTCTTATTATAAAGTTTATTATAAATTATAAAGTTATTATGTAAAAAGGAAAAATGGCGCTGCAGGCGAAAATTTTTTTCCAAACATCTTTACATCGTCGACAAAAATCGTCAATCAAACTGTATCACTAAAAAAATACTATCAATTGACTTATTTTCTACCGACTGTCTTTTTACTTTATCTATGTATGTACATACATACATATGTACATATGTGCATATGTACGTCGTAACGATAGATGAAGTATTGTGATCATGTGAAAATTCGAACTCAAAATCGATCACTGATAACGTTTTCACGATCTAGATGTATGTATGTATGTGTCTGTGTGTCTGTATTTTGGGGATTTTTTAAACACCGTTTGTCCTATCGAACTGATACTTAGTATCGATAACTGAAATTCTTATCGATACGACGTCATTTTTTTTTTACATACCTCCTTTGCATTACATTAATTATTATGTTGATCAGAAATGGCACCTCCCTTATGGGTATTAAGACTTTGAGTCCAATTATCTCCCAAACCACTAACCGAATCAGACTGAAATTTTTTCACATGTACATAATATAAATTATAAATTTTATACCGTAATATATTTTTTTTAAATATTTTAACCTCAACAAGAATTATTACTTTTACTCTAGAAGATCGATAATTTATTTTATCTCGGAAACCTTTCGGAGTATCGAACTGACATTTCATATCTAGCATTACATATAAACTGGATGCCATGTTATATATATATATATATATATATATATATATATATATATATATATATATATATATATATATATATATATATATATATATATATATATATATATAATTCTGTGAACACCCGTTAGCCGGAAGTGGCAGTTTACTCTTGTTCGATATTTCTTCCACTATTTTTATCGATTCAGGTATAATTCTTGTATCAATGTGATGAAAAGAACCAGAAGTGGGATTTTTTCCATTTAGAAAAGTCAAAAAAGTTGTGACCCCGCGGGTTTTTCCACACCCCTGAACGTATCAAGCTGAAAATTTATATTTGTATTCTCTATGTACTATGTGGCTTCGATTTGATAAGGTTTTGGTCAGGACGCAATGCTATTAAACAACTAAAACTTTTTTTGGACCGAATTCGTCACACATGAGGATTAAATCCACCTCACTCGTTATTTTGTGAGAGATTGGACGTCCGCAAACAAAGATTTGAGAGATATGATCAGTTGTGATTGAACTGATTCATTAAAATATTAATTTAAAACCTTTCTTGAAAACAAACAACAAATACGAACTTTCAGAAAAACATACGTAACACATCTGTTTCTGAGATAAAATAAAGTGGGGCAGACCTCTCTAACAATTCGCTCCATGAGATGAATTGTAATACCATTATTATTTTATTGGCCACCGAGGTATCCAGTGGTAACATAAGATATGAACGTAGCATTTATAGATCCATAGTATCTGATTGATCATTGAATTCGTACTATTTTTTTCTAAATTCACACTATTCCTAAATTTTATGGGGCTCCAGTGCCCCCCCATGCCCCCGCCCAAAATGACTACAAAGAAATATGAACTCTTTAAATGATACTGAACTATTATATGTCAGATTTATTTATTCACAATATTGAAGGGTGAACTGGTTGCTTTTTTTTTACATACATATATCTATTCCATAATTCATTTATTGATACTGATATTTTTTCACATTTGTTTTAGTTAATAAATAAGTTTAAAATTTAATGTTTGGAGGAAGAATAAACATACATACATACATATTTATTTTCACTTCTCTAATAGTAGTAGTTGTGCCAGAGACTTGGGTATACTGGATTCCAAACTGTAATTTTAATGAACATATTAATCATATTGTTACTAAATCTTATAAACTCTTGGGATTTATAAGCCCTTTAAAAACCCCCATACTCTGATTCTACTCTATTACAGTTTGGTTCGTAGTAATATGGAGTATGCCTCAATCATATGGTCTCCCTATTACCAAACTCACATTGGCAGCGTTAACACTAGAGGTATCTACCGCGGTATTTGATAGATCTATCAAATACCGCGTGTTCGAACGCTATTTCTTGTTTTCCAAGGCCGGATAGATCTATCAAATACCGCGGTAGATACCTCTAGTGTTAACGCTGCCATTGAGCATTTAGAGACAATCCAGAAGCGTTTTTTGCGCCATTTCTCCTATGAGACTGGTCTTAAAAAACTGTTACCATCTTATAATGACAGACTTTCTTTTTTCCATACTGCAAGTTTGTCTCAGCGCAGAAGGGTTTCTGATTTGTTAATTTTATATAAGATTGCTAATTGTATTCTTGACACATCTGTTTTAAGTGAGATTGACTTTAACGTTAATGCCCGATTCACCAGATGCACAAATCTTTTTTATCCACCAATTTGTCAAAGCAACACTTCTTTCAATAGTGCAATCGTTCGTGTATGCCGTATTTACGATAGCTTAGATGATTGTCCTGACCTCTTTAGTGACTCTTTTAGTATTTTTAGGACAAAGGTGTAGACAATAATATGTGGTTGATTTGCTTCTTCACCTTCATTGTCTTTCTTTTTCTTTTTTACTTTATCTGTTTCTTTTCTTTTTTTAAAATCTTGATGTTTTTGTAATTACATACCTCCTTTATTTTACTTTTTTATATCACCATGTGGTTCTCACCGTAAATGGAATATTATATTTTTGTCTGTGTTTATTATTATTTTTTGTCTCACTATACAACTTTCTTTTTATATTTTATTCTGTATGTGTGCCTATTTAAATAAATAAATAAAAGTAGATATGTTACAAGCTTTTTGTAGGCTTCACGCTCTGTATGTTCTTTTACGAGCTTTTTACGAGGCTTTCTAATTATCCACCAAAGCGCTCAACGGGTTGGGATGAAACTACTTTTTTTTTACAGACCTCTTCTTATTTCGCCTTATTTTATTTTTTACATGGTATTAATACATCGATTCAAGCTGTCGTCAACGCCGACGGGGACTGTGTTGTCATAGAAATAATCAGTCAATGACACTCTCCATATAATATTCCATCGCCGAACATCTCGCGTTGTGTTATAAATAATTAAAACGATGTTATAATATGATATGTAATACATTAATAATAATATTGTAATATATATTATTGATACGTATATGTACGTAAACGAAGTGCTGGTCGACTATGATCATATTGATTACGGCCAAATCCAGTCAACCCCAGTGGAGACGCGCGGCGCGGGATTTCCCCCGACTCGCGCGTCTGACGTTAGCTCCGCCGATCTCAGGTTAGTTAGTGTCGTTTCAACTGTGGTGCAGTCTAGTTTGGTTGTAGTGTAGTGTAGTCTAGTGTAGTCTAGTGTAGTTTAGTTTAGTTTGGTTGTATCTAATTGTTAATATCATTTATCAATAAAACTTGACGTTTCAATCACACGATCGAAAAGTTCAAATGGCCACATTCACATACCAATTTCATGGCTATGTATATTCATATATTTCAGATACACAATATCGTACTGTGGTGGCCTACTCTCAAATGCATTTTGTTCGAAATTAACAACTGAAAACACCGACTTCGAGCCCGCTCACGTCCGGTCATTATTTGCACAGTTCACTGGAATATTAGGGTGAGTATGATAACAATTAACAATTAACACATGTTATCTGTAATTGTGAATGTAGTTTATCAATAAATCACAAACGTCTTAACGCCGTTATTACAATTTTTTTTTGTGTTCGACGGTGATAAAGTCATATTATTGTTATAAGCTTTTTATCTAAACTTTAACCAAACTTCAAAGATTTGTTATTGACCTTTACAGGCTATCGAAACGATTGACAGAGGAGAGAGAGAGCATTTTTGAACCGGATATAATATTTGGGACGCTGTAAACAATATTGTATACTCATGTGCAGAAATAATTTTAAACAATGGAAGGTTCCAGCACAAATGGTTAGTCTAAATAATGATAAATGACTAATATCTCTCCGGAACGAGATTACCGATGAGCAATTATGTGTGTATGTACGTATGCATGCATGTATGTATGTATAATGTACACATATGATTTTATTTATTTTTTAGACGAATAAAATTTCCCTCGGCGACGTCGGCGTCTCGACGGAAGCGCGCACACACTTGTATTGTGAACATAATTGAACAAGTGTGTGAACATAATTGAACATCGTATATCTATTTTGATAGCTACTGATCCACTGATCGTTTCTAATTTACAAATTTAATTTAATTTTGTTAGTAATCATAGTCTTATATTATTCTAATGTTAACGTTATAGCATAATAGGAAAAAGAGGTCTAAAACCTATTTACAATTCTTATACATTTATGTGTGTATGTACGTATGCATGCATGTATGTATGTATAATGTACACATATGATTTTATTTATTTTTTGGATGAATAAAATTTCACTCGGCGACGTCGGCGTCTCGACGGAAGCGCGCACACACTTGTATTGTGAACATAATTGAACAAGTGTGTGAACATAATTGAACATCGTATATCTATTTTGATAGCTACTGATCCACTGATCGTTTCTAATTTACAAATTTAATTTAATTTTGTTAGTAATCATAGTCTTATATTATTCTAATGTTAACGTTATAGCATAATAGGAAAAAGAGGTCTAAAACCTATTTACAATTCTTATACATTTATGTGTGTATGTACGTATGCATGCATGTATGTATGTATAATGTACACATATGATTTTATTTATTTTTTGGATGAATAAAATTTCACTCGGCGACGTCGGCGTCTCGACGGAAGCGCGCACACACTTGTATTGTGAACATAATTGAACAAGTGTGTGAACATAATTGAACATCGTATATCTATTTTGATAGCTACTGATCCACTGATCGTTTCTAATTTACAAATTTAATTTAATTTTGTTAGTAATCATAGTCTTATATTATTCTAATGTTAACGTTATAGCATAATAGGAAAAAGAGGTCTAAAACCTATTTACAATTCTTATACATTTATGTGTGTATGTACGTATGCATGCATGTATGTATGTATAATGTACACATATGATTTTATTTATTTTTTGGATGAATAAAATTTCACTCGGCGACGTCGGCGTCTCGACGGAAGCGCGCACACACTTGTATTGTGAACATAATTGAACAAGTGTGTGAACATAATTGAACATCGTATATCTATTTTGATAGCTACTGATCCACTGATCGTTTCTAATTTACAAATTTAATTTAATTTTGTTAGTAATCATAGTCTTATATTATTCTAATGTTAACGTTATAGCATAATAGGAAAAAGAGGTCTAAAACCTATTTACAATTCTTATACATTTATGTGTGTATGTACGTATGCATGCATGTATGTATGTATAATGTACACATATGATTTTATTTATTTTTTGGATGAATAAAATTTCACTCGGCGACGTCGGCGTCTCGACGGAAGCGCGCACACACTTGTATTGTGAACATAATTGAACAAGTGTGTGAACATAATTGAACATCGTATATCTATTTTGATAGCTACTGATCCACTGATCGTTTCTAATTTACAAATTTAATTTAATTTTGTTAGTAATCATAGTCTTATATTATTCTAATGTTAACGTTATAGCATAATAGGAAAAAGAGGTCTAAAACCTATTTACAATTCTTATACATTTATGTGTGTATGTACGTATGCATGCATGTATGTATGTATAATGTACACATATGATTTTATTTATTTTTTGGATGAATAAAATTTCACTCGGCGACGTCGGCGTCTCGACGGAAGCGCGCACACACTTGTATTGTGAACATAATTGAACAAGTGTGTGAACATAATTGAACATCGTATATCTATTTTGATAGCTACTGATCCACTGATCGTTTCTAATTTACAAATTTAATTTAATTTTGTTAGTAATCATAGTCTTATATTATTCTAATGTTAACGTTATAGCATAATAGGAAAAAGAGGTCTAAAACCTATTTACAATTCTTATACATTTATGTGTGTATGTACGTATGCATGCATGTATGTATGTATAATGTACACATATGATTTTATTTATTTTTTGGATGAATAAAATTTCACTCGGCGACGTCGGCGTCTCGACGGAAGCGCGCACACACTTGTATTGTGAACATAATTGAACAAGTGTGTGAACATAATTGAACATCGTATATCTATTTTGATAGCTACTGATCCACTGATCGTTTCTAATTTACAAATTTAATTTAATTTTGTTAGTAATCATAGTCTTATATTATTCTAATGTTAACGTTATAGCATAATAGGAAAAAGAGGTCTAAAACCTATTTACAATTCTTATACATTTATGTGTGTATGTACGTATGCATGCATGTATGTATGTATAATGTACACATATGATTTTATTTATTTTTTGGATGAATAAAATTTCACTCGGCGACGTCGGCGTCTCGACGGAAGCGCGCACACACTTGTATTGTGAACATAATTGAACAAGTGTGTGAACATAATTGAACATCGTATATCTATTTTGATAGCTACTGATCCACTGATCGTTTCTAATTTACAAATTTAATTTAATTTTGTTAGTAATCTAATGTTATTCTAATGTTAACGTCACTAAAAATGAATGCATAAATATTGTTACATGTATGAATTGTGTATGTATAAATATATACTCACACATAGATACACATGTGTGTGTACATTTATTTTAATTTTAATTTTTATCTTGTAATATAATGAAATATAAAGACGATGGAGGGATTTTTCAAATGTTGTCACGACGATACAACTAAAAAGTTAACATTCTAATATTTATGCATAAATATTGTTTATTATATGTAGTGTATTGTTATATGTATGTATAAATATATGTATATGTAGACACACACACACACACACACACACACACACACACACACACACGTGTGTGTGTGTATATAACAAATATATTAAAAAAGATATCAGTTCTTACATATATGTATAATCTATAATAATTTAAAAACAACAAACATATTAAAAAATATAAATATTTATTTTTCCTAAAAATTATTTTTTAAAAAAATATTTTATTCTTAAATTTAAAAAAAAAAGATATCAGTTCTTACATATATGTATAATCTATAATAATTTAAAAACAACAAACATATTAAAAAATATATATATTTATTTTTCCTAAAAATTATTTTTTAAAAAAATATTTTATTCTTAAATTTAAAAAAAAAAAAAGATATCAGTTCTTACATATATGTATAATCTATAATAATTTAAAAACAACAAACATATTAAAAAATATATATATTTATTTTTCCTAAAAATTATTTTTTAAAAAAATATTTTATTCTTAAATTTAAAAAAAAAAGATATCAGTTCTTACATATATGTATAATCTATAATAATTTAAAAACAACGAACATATTAAAAAATATATATATTTATTTTTCCTAAAAATTATTTTTTAAAAAAATATTTTATTCTTAAATTAAAAAAAAAAAGATATCAGTTCTTACCAGTGGCGGGCGGTGACTTTTCAAACAAGGGATGCTGTCCCTTGTTTGAAAAAAAAAACCGACCAATTTATTTTTTAAAATTTAATTTTATTCTTCGTTCCTTTTTACAAAATTCATCGATAACCGCATCATAGAATTTTTTATTGTTTTTTAAATTTGACATTATTTTCTTTTCGATTGCAATTAAAGCAAGACCAGAGAGTCTTTCTTCACTTTGACTACTTCTGGTGAACGTTTTAATTCTTTTCATAGTCGAAAATGATCGTTCAGCCGATGCGCTCGTGGAAGGTATCGTACAAATTAATTGTATTAAACTAAATACTTGTTCCAAAACGTCTATTAGATCATCTTTCACAATTAATTCCTTTACGTCATTTATAGATTTCAAATGAAAATCTTGCGTTGAGTACATGTAAATTAATTCGCTTTTTAATTTCATAAAATCAAAGTATTTTCCATAAGTTAGGTGGAGTGATTTAAATAGGAAATCTGGAAAATTATTTTCATATTCTTTAAATTTTTTGACGTTAAAAAATTCGAGAAATTTTAAATTTTCGATATCTCGAAATCGATTGGTTGTATTTACTGAAAGAGTTTCTAAAATTTCAGAATAGTGAAGTTTATACGTTGTTTTCACATCTTCTTCACATTCAGCATATTTTCTTTTTCTATTAAAATTTTTAGTTATTACTTTGTTCCACAATGAATCAAAATCTTCTTTTTTGTTATCTAAATATTTTACAAATTTTTTAATTTCACTTACGCAATACGATATGTCAAAGGTTTTTTTTTGTAAAATTTCAAATAAAAAATCTGCCGAATTAAATATTGCAGAAAATAAATGCAAATTGAAATTGAATTCAAACTCTTTTAAATAACGATGAAGGACTTCAGCATTTATGACAGCATCAGTATCCCATTCGTCTTCATCATTAATTATTTGATTAAATATTTCCATTAATTCTGTTTGATATTCTAATATCATATTTAAAATTTTGCTATTGTAGTTCCATCGTGTAGGGGCAGCAGTGGGAAATCGTTTTTTTATTTGACAATCGAGAAGGGAAATTCTTCTTGAAGACTTACAAAAAAAAGTTGAAAATGACAACATACGGCTGAAAAAACGTTTGCATCCGGATATATGTTTAACAGATTGCGACAAAACTAAATTCAATCTGTGAGCGTAACAATGGACAAATAAAGAATTAGGACAAATATCTCGAATTTTTCGTTGCACTCCATTATGCTCCCCGGACATTACAGCCGCTCCATCGTACGTTTGTGCAATTAATTTGTCCAAACAACCAAATTCTTCCAAGGTCTCACGTATGTGCTGAAAAAGAGCATTAGCTGTTCTATTGGGACTAACATCGACAAATCCAACAAATCTCTCCTGAATTTCATTGTTTTCATCTACATATCTAAAAATAGTAGATAGCTGAGCTTTGCGACTGATATCTGTAGATTCGTCCACAATTATGGAAACAAATTTTGATGCACGTATTTCAGTTTTAATCTCATCTAGCAAGACTTTTGATATTGCGGATACCAAGTCATTTTGTATATGGTTCGATAGTCCAGTAAACACCGTAGAGTTATCTAAATGAGTTTTCAATTTTATGTCTGATTCACTCAACAGATACAGCAACTCAATATAATTCCCTCTATTTTCCGATTCCTGGTGTTCAAAATGTCCTCGTAAAGGTTGTTCTTGTTTTGCTAAAAAACAGATCGCGCTTATTAATTTCGACAAAATGTATCTATTTGCAGTAACTTCTTTGTTGTGCATTTCAATATTTGCTTTAAATTGAGCACTTAAAAAATTTTCTATACGAGGTCCCTTTCCAAATTTTTTAAATTGAGCAGCAGAACATATGTGAGCTTGAGAACATTCATGTCTCTTGCGCGATTTACTTAAATTGTTTAGGTCAGAAAATCCAAATTTACTCCAGACATTCACTTCTTGAGAAAATAAAATACATGGCCAACAGAATAATTTCGTTAAGTGAGCACATCCACAAATCCATGAAATTTTTTCGTATGTTTCTGTGTTAAAATACCTTTTAAATGTTTTTGTTTTAGACTGAATATTTAATATTGGTGTGGGTTTGGGGCTCTTAACAATAATCTCCTTTTCATTAAATGGGAGAGAAGCAAATCTTCTTTTCAGCACATTTTCAATTAAACAATTGCAATTATTATTGATCTCGACGACAAGTCCACTCTCATTGTTATTTTCGATATCCATATTAAAGGCAATAATGAAAACTCGTAAGTAGTGGAACAGTAAACTAAAAATAAAGTTAGACGAAACTAATTTAAATGAAAACTTAATTCAAAAGTAAAAAATAACCAACTTACAGTATAAATGATTAACTTCGTCTAAAGAAATGAATCGGCTAGCTTTTTGATAAATAACTTGGGGCGTAGCGTGCGGAAATATCGATCAACAGCGGCTTCCAAGTGAAACTCAATAGATAAGCAAACAGAGAAACCGAATCCACCGTAGAGGTTAAACAAGTGTCAACGCGTCCGCGCGAATAAGACAGCCTCATAGTGCGCATGCGCAAATGGGATCGGTCTTGACTCCGAATCCATGACGCGCGCGCACTTCACTCAGCGTCTACTCGCCAGCGTCACTCGCCTGTGGCCGGCCTATGCGAATGCGGCCTATGCGAATCCTTAATAAAAATTATCAAAAGATCCTATATAATGCATCATGTAACAAAAAACACGTGATATGTGAAATATATATCATATACTACATCATAATCACGTACATCACTAAGAATACATCGAAGCGAAATTCAAATATTTATTAAAAATACTCTTGGCTTTTTAAAGTTATAGGGGATGCGCCGCATCCACCGCATCCATGGACCGCACGCCACTGGTTCTTACATATATGTATAATCTATAATAATTTAAAAACAACAAACATATCAAAAAATATATATATTTATTTTTCCTCAAAATTATTTTTTAAAAAAATATTTTATTCTTAAATTTAAAAAAAAAAGATATCAGTTCTTACATATATGTATAATCTATAATAATTTAAAAACAACGAACATATTAAAAAATATATATATTTATTTTTCCTAAAAATTATTTTTTAAAAAAATATTTTATTCTTAAATTAAAAAAAAAAAGATATCAGTTCTTACATATATGTATAATCTATAATAATTTAAAAACAACAAACATATTAAAAAATATAAATATTTATTTTTCCTAAAAATTATTTTTTAAAAAAATATTTTATTCTTAAATTAAAAAAAAAAAAAAGATATCAGTTCATACATATATGTATAATCTATAATAATTTAAAAACAACAAACATATCAAAAAATATATATATTTATTTTTCCTCAAAATTATTTTTTAAAAAAATATTTTATTCTTAAATTTTTAAAAAAAAATATCAGTTCTCACATATATATCTATAATAATTTAATAACAACAAATATATTTTAAAAAATATATATGTATATTTATTTTTCTTCGAAATTTTTTTTTAAAAATTTTTTTTTTCTTAAATTTTTTTAAAAAAAATATCATTTCTTGTCTTAACCCCTTCGCACACCCCGCCAAAACGCAAACTATCCCCATTATTTTTTTGTTTATTATTTCTCTCGCAAAATAGCGTAACGGTACGTGAAACATTCGCAGCTCTAGTTCATACCACCCACTGTACAACGAGCCGGCGATACGACCTGTGTGAATACATGCTGATAGTCGCTCGTCCGATACTCAACGTCAACGCGTACGCGATCGCGGCCTTCGTCAGAAGGCGTCCGCGCAACAACGCGTTAACCGTAAAGACATATGCGGCGCCGCCCACTCGTTTTTGAATGAGAAAAGCGCGCATACGTTTGAACAGTAATATCGTGCACTCTCTAGTTCCGCGCGAGCAGAGACACAGAATTATAAGAGAAGAGAGCGATTCGTCGCTCTCACACGAACTTCGTCAGCTCGTTTCGAACGAGTCCGACGCGTGCTTTTCTCGAATTGACGGTCGAACTTTCTGTATATACGTTAAAATATCATGTTTGTATATATGTTTTTGTATATATATAAAAAAAAAATTACACATGCGCACACACACTATGTATTCTTAAAATATGTATGTATGTATGTATGTGCATACGTATGATACGTATGCATGCGTGTGTCACTGTATGCATGTGTATAAACTTGTATACATATATATATAATATATATACCGTGATGTTTTAAATAATAATAACATTCAAGGAGATCATGCGACGTCGTCCGCGTCGGGTTACGCCGGCCGGACGGTGCTCATCAGAGTATGTACGTGTATGTACGCATGTGTACGAACGGCTCACGCCGTTGTATATACTGCGCTACTACGCGACACAAGCGCGCAGCTCCCTGGTTGATCCTGCCAGTAATCATATGCTTGTCTCAAAGACTAAGCCATGCAAGTCTCAGTATAAGCCGAATTAAGGTGAAACCGCGAATGGCTCAATATATCAGTTTTGGTTCCTTAGATCGTACACAGTTACTTGGATAACTGTGGCAATTCTAGAGCTAATACATGCAAACGAAGTTCCGACCGGTGACGGAAGGAATGCTTTTATTAGATCAAAAACCAATCGGCGGATCGCGGGCTTGCTCGCGTCCGCCGCACTCAGAGATGACTCTAGATAACTTTGAGCCGATCGCACGGTCTAGCACCGGCGACGCATCTTTCAAATGTCTGCCTTATCAACTGTCGATGGTAGTTTATGCGACTACCATGGTTGTCACGGGTAACGGGGAATCAGGGTTCGATTCCGGAGAGGGAGCCTGAGAAACGGCTACCACATCCACGGAAGGCAGCAGGCGCGCAAATTACCCACTCCCGGCACGGGGAGGTAGTGACGAAAAATAACGATACGGGACTCTTATGAGGCCTCGTGATCGGAATGATTACACTTTAAATCCTTTAACGAGGATCCATTGGAGGGCAAGTCTGGTGCCAGCAGCCGCGGTAATTCCAGCTCCAATAGCATATACTAAAGTTGTTGCGGTTAAAAAGCTCGTAGTTGAAATTGTGTCCTGCGGCGTCGGTCTACCGATTGCGGTACGACAGGCGCGTCAGCGGGGCTTCTCGCCGGTGCGTGTCTTCCGCCGGCACGTCGTCGTCGGTCCTCACGGGCAGGCGGCGCGTCGAGGCGGGCCCTCGCGGCTGTTTACTTTGAACAAATTAGAGTGCTCAAAGCGGGCTTACATTTGCCTGAATATTGTGCGCATGGAATAATAGAATAGGACCTCGGTTCTGTTTTGTTGGCTTTCTGATACCAGAGGTAATGATTAATAGGGACAACTGGGGGCATTCGTATTGCGACGTTAGAGGTGAAATTCTTGGATCGTCGCAAGACGGACTAAAGCGAAAGCATTTGCCAAAGGTGTTTTCATTAATCAAGAACGAAAGTTAGAGGTTCGAAGGCGATTAGATACCGCTGTAGTTCTAACCATAAATGATGCCAGCCAGCGATCCGCCGAAGTTTTTTACGTTGATTCGGTGGGCAGCTCCCGGGAAACCAAAGCTTTCGGGCTCCGGGGGGAGTATGGTTGCAAAGCTGAAACTTAAAGGAATTGACGGAAGGGCACCACCAGGAGTGGAGCCTGCGGCTTAATTCGACTCAACACGGGAAAACTCACCAGGCCCGGACACTGGAAGGATTGACGGATTAACAGCTCTTTCTCGATTCGGTGGGTGGTGGTGCATGGCCGCTCTTAGTTGGTGGAGCGATTTGTCAGGTTAATTCCGGTAACGAACGTAACTCTAGCCTATTAAATAGACGTACCCCCGATATCACGAGGTGCCGCGGCAGCGTCGTCGTTCTGCGGCGGCGCGCGCGGTCTTCAACTATCGGCGTACAATGATAATCTTCTTAGAGGGACCGGCGGTATATATAGCCGCACGAGATTGAGCAATAGCAGGTCTGTGATGCCCTTAGATGTCCTGGGCCGCACGCGCGCTACACTGAAGGGATCAGCGTGTCCTCCTTGGCCTAACGGCCCGGGTAACCCGTTGAAACCCCTTCGTGATAGGGATTGGGGTTTGCAATTCTCCCCCATGAACGAGGAATTCCTAGTAAAAGCGGGTCACCAGCTCGCGTTGATTGCGTCCCTGCCCTTTGTACACACCGCCCGTCGCTACTACCGATGGATGATTTGGTGAGGTCTTCGGACTGGTGCGCGGAAGCCACTTTGTGGGCATCCGACGCGTCGGAAAGTTTGACCGAATTTGATCATTTAGAGGAAGTAAAAGTCGTAACAAGGTTTCCGTAGGTGAACCTGCGGAAGGATCATTTCCTGTGTACCATTAAATATGTACGTTTCGTGTAGAGTGTTTAAATTCTATTCACTATACGCACACAAACGAACGTTTTTAACACGCACAAACACTTGTTGTGGGAGTGCGCGTCAAGAGACGCGCGCACAATTTTTTTTTTCAAACAGAAAAAACAAACTTACGTTACTTATTTTTGAAACTAATTTTTTTAAATGATTACCCTGATCGGCGGATCACTAGGCTCGTGGGTCGATGAAGAACGCAGCTAAATGCGCGTCAGAGTGTGAACTGCAGGACACATGAGCATCGACATTTCGAACGCACATTGCGGTCCGAGCAAGACTTTTTTTGTCGACGGACCACTCCTGTTTGAGGGTCGCGCACGCATAACGCACCAGACTGTCGGCCGCCGCCGAAACTCGGCGGCCGACGAGCGATGTCGGCGTCTCGACACCGACGCGCGCGCGCACACTCGTGTGTGTGCGCGTGTACGTGTGTCGAGTCCGATCAAGTCAAGCGAAACTTAGCGTACGCAGAGGGGACGGAGGAGAGACGCCGTCGTTCTAGCGTCGATCGCCGCGTCTCCGCCGCCGTTTCGGCGGCGGCGACGTCGGGCGCCGGGAAAACGCGCGTTTTTTCGCGCGTCGACTCGGTGCGATCGTGCGTTGACGATGTTTACGACTTTACGCGCGTTCTCGTCATCACTCCGGTTCGCACTCTCCGCGTGCGCTCGAGAGCGCTCCCACACATATATACATATATATATATATATATATTTATATATATTATACGTATTATGTAAAATTTTGTTTGTCGACCTCAAATCAGGAGAGATCACCCGCCGAACTTAAGCATATCAGTAAGCGGAGGAAAAGAAACTAACGAGGATTCCCCGAGTAGCGGCGAGCGAAACGGGAAGAGCCCAGCGCTGAATCCTGCCGCCCCGGCGGGCGGCCGGGAAATGTAGCGTTCGGGAGGAGATTTTAATTTACTCGCGCGGTCATTAGTCACGGCGGCCAGTCCAAGTCCATCTTGAAGGGGGCCCCGCTTATCCATAGAGGGTGCCAGGCCCGTGGTGACGGTCGCCGGCCGCGACGGTCTCTCTCCCCAGAGTCGGGTTGCTTGAGAGTGCAGCCCTAAGCGGGTGGTAAACTCCATCTAAGGCTAAATACGACCACGAGACCGATAGCGAACAAGTACCGTGAGGGAAAGTTGAAAAGAACTTTGAAGAGAGAGTTCAAGAGTACGTGAAACCGATCAGGGGTAAACCTGTGGAACTCGAACGATCGAACGGGGAGATTCATTCATCGCCGTTCCGCGCGGGTCCGCGGCGGGGCGTTCGGCGGCGACGGTTCGTCCGTCGTCGCCGTCGCCCCGTCGCAGTCGGGCCTCCGGAGCGCGTGCACTTCTCCCTCAGTATAACACCGCGACCCGTTCGTCGCGGCGGTCGAACGCGCCGTGCGGTTGTCCCGCTGTCGCCGGTCAAACGGTGGCGGCGGAGCCGCGGCGTCGCGGCCGCCTGCGGACGGTAGA